>NC_136876.1:52179468-52186968 GCF_949152265.1 Phoxinus phoxinus
CCCATTAAAATTGTTAAAAAAAGCTTTTCTTAACTCTTTCCCCGCCATTGACTGAATTTTCAGACTATCCATGTGTTCACTGTTATACGGTAGGGGGCGCTGTTACACATCTTCTGAAAGAGTACCGAATCTCCTGATCAAAACACAGGAGAAGAAGAAGCAGAAACAAGCGATAGAAGCATCGCTGTAAAATAACAGCATATAAATCAAAACTGCGTAATGTTAGTGAATGAAATGTCGACCCAGGAAGGGTTAATGACTGAAGCTCTAGAGGTGTTGATGGACTCGATCGACTTTTAATCATTATTCTGAATCTGATCCAGACGTAGTCTTTAACAAAGACATGATTTTCTCAGCTTTTTGCTCAAAATGTTGCTTTTTTTAATGGCACTTCCCCACATTCAAGTGTTGATAATAAATAATGCATGAAGCTAGAATAAAATTAGCTTTTTTTTAAAGTTTGCTTTTTTTTTTGATAAATTGCATGTTCAGATATTCATTCATCAAAAATATTCTGGGAGCCATGAAAGTTTTTGTGAAGATGATCAAAAACCCGGTGGCTGGCTAAACGCTGGCGGGGAAAGAGTTAAACGGGATAACTTATTCCAGCCAAACACTGCCCGCTTTTTTTTAAAGTCATATTCACAAAACTTGTGTGGCCCCCCAGAATG
The DNA here is from genome assembly GCF_949152265.1 of Phoxinus phoxinus. Taxonomy (NCBI): domain Eukaryota; kingdom Metazoa; phylum Chordata; class Actinopteri; order Cypriniformes; family Leuciscidae; genus Phoxinus; species Phoxinus phoxinus. The sequence goes on from NC_136876.1 coordinate 52,180,140, forward strand.
TTTTATTGTATGAATATCTGAACATATCAAAAGAAAGAACAGACCCTCTGATAATTATTCTAGCTTCACCCATTATTTTGTATCAATACTTGAATGTGGGGAAGTTTCATAAAAACGCAACATTATGAGTATAAAGCTGAGAATTTTTTATTTTATTTTTTGTCTGGATCAGATTCAGAACGATGATTACACTGTACAAAGTAATCCTGTAAAAAAAAAAAGGTAAACTACTGTCAGCTGTGGTTGCCAGCATCATACTGTAAAAATACGGTGTGTTACTGTTTTTAAATTAACAGCTAAATACTGTTTTGTCAGATACCTTATAAAACTGTAATTTAACAGCATATTGCATTACAGCGTTTAAAAAACAGTAACACACCGTATTTTTACGGTATGGTGCTGCAACCTCAGCTGCCAGTAGTTTACCGTTTTTTTACAGTGGAGTCCATCGATGGAGTCCATCAACACCCTCAAAGCTTCACAGTCATTAACCCTTCCTGGTTAATGACTGTGACATTTCATTCAGTGACATTACGCATTTATTATGCTGTGTTGATTTTACAGCAATGCTTCTATCGCTTGTTTCTGCTGCTTCTTCGCATGCGTCTAGATCAGGAAATTGAGTTATGTTTCAGAAGATGTGTAATAGCGCCCCCTACAGTATAACAGTGAAAACACGGTTTGAAAGAAAACAGTCAATGGCCGGGAAAGAGTTAAATAAGAAAACAAATAATGGGCTGCAAACTTTTCAAGCGTTTCTGCAACTTCAGAGCTTCAAGAAGATCCTAAACTTCAGTGAACTTGAGCTCGACGAGTGTAAAAAACGCCTCACAAAACTTTAGAACTGCAAGAGGAAATTGATTGTGTATCACTGATTGGTTGGATAAACAAAACATTGCATCATTTCATAACATTGTTTTATCAATTGAATGAAATTAATTGTGTTGCATGAAAGAAAAAACTACTATAGGTTTGAAAAACTCTACACACAGGGTCACATGTTCAACTCTACACACAGGGTCACATATTCAACTCTACACACAGGGTCACATATTTAACTCTACACACAGGGTCACATATTCAACTCTACACACAGGGTCACATATTCAACTCTACACACAGGGTCACATATTCAACTCTACACACAGGGTCACATATTCAACTCTACACACAGGGTCACATATTCAACTCTACACACAGGGTCACATGTTCAACTCTACACACAGGGTCGCATGTTCAACTCTACACACAGGGTCGCATGTTCAACTCTATACACATGGTCACATATTCAACTCTACACACAGGGTCACATGTTCAACTCTACACACAGGGTCACATATTCAACTCTACACACAGGGTCACATATTCAACTCGACACACAGGGTCACATATTCAACTCTACACACAGGGTCGCATGTTCAACTCTACACACATGGTCACATATTCAACTCTACACACAGGGTCGCATGTTCAACTCTACACACAGGGTCACATATTCAACTCTACACACAGGGTCACATATTCAACTCTACACACATGGTCACATATTCAACTCTACACATAGGGTCACATGTTCAACTCTACACACAGGGTCACATATTCAACTCTACACACAGGGTCACATGTTCAACTCTACACACAGGGTCGCATGTTCAACTCTACACACAGGGTCACATATTTAACTCAGGGTCACATATTCAACTCTACACACAGGGTCACATATTCAACTCTACACACAGGGTCACATATTCAACTCTACACACAGGGTCACATATTCAACTCTACACACAGGGTCACATGTTCAACTCTACACACAGGGTCGCATGTTCAACTCTACACACAGGGTCACATATTCAACTCTACACACAGGGTCACATGTTCAACTCTACACACAGGGTCGCATGTTCAACTCTACACACAGGGTCACATGTTCAACTCTACACACAGGGTCACATGTTCAACTCTACACACAGGGTCACATGTTCAACTCTACACACAGGGTCACATGTTCAACTCTACACACAGGGTCACATGTTCAACTCTACACACAGGGTCACATGTTCAACTCTACACACAGGGTCATATATTCAACTCTACACACAGGGTCACATATTCAACTCTACACACAGGGTCACATATTCAACTCTACACACAGGGTCACATATTTAACTCTACACACAGGGTCACATATTCAACTCTACACACAGGGTCACATGTTCAACTCTACACACAGGGTCGCATGTTCAACTCTACACACAGGGTCACATATTCAACTCTACACACAGGGTCACATATTTAACTCAGGGTCACATATTCAACTCTACACACAGGGTCACATATTCAACTCTACACACAGGGTCACATATTCAATTCTACACACAGGGTCACATATTCAACTCTACACACAGGGTCACATGTTCAACTCTACACACAGGGTCGCATGTTCAACTCTACACACAGGGTCGCATGTTCAACTCTACACACATGGTCACATATTCAACTCTACACACATGGTCACATATTCAACTCTACACACAGGGTCACATGTTCAACTCCACACACAGGGTCACATATTCAACTCTACACACAGGGTCACATGTTCAACTCTACACACAGGGTCGCATGTTCAACTCTACACACGGGGTCACATGTTCAACTCTACACACAGGGTCACATGTTCAACTCTACACACGGGGTCACATGTTCAACTCTACACACAGGGTCATATATTCAACTCTACACACAGGGTCACATATTCAACTCTACACACAGGGTCACATGTTCAACTCTACACACAGGGTCACATGTTCAACTCTACACACAGGGTCACATGTTCAACTCTACACACAGGGTCATATATTCAACTCTACACACAGGGTCACATATTCAACTCTACACACAGGGTCACATATTCAACTCTACACACAGGGTCACATATTTAACTCTACACACAGGGTCACATATTCAACTCTACACACAGGGTCACATGTTCAACTCTACACACAGGGTCGCATGTTCAACTCTACACACAGGGTCACATATTCAACTCTACACACAGGGTCACATATTTAACTCAGGGTCACATATTCAACTCTACACACAGGGTCACATATTCAACTCTACACACAGGGTCACATATTCAATTCTACACACAGGGTCACATATTCAACTCTACACACAGGGTCACATGTTCAACTCTACACACAGGGTCGCATGTTCAACTCTACACACAGGGTCGCATGTTCAACTCTACACACATGGTCACATATTCAACTCTACACACATGGTCACATATTCAACTCTACACACAGGGTCACATGTTCAACTCCACACACAGGGTCACATATTCAACTCTACACACAGGGTCACATGTTCAACTCTACACACAGGGTCGCATGTTCAACTCTACACACAGGGTCACATGTTCAACTCTACACACGGGGTCACATGTTCAACTCTACACACGGGGTCACATGTTCAACTCTACACACAGGGTCATATATTCAACTCTACACACAGGGTCACATATTCAACTCTACACACAGGGTCACATATTCAACTCTACACACAGGGTCACATATTTAACTCTACACACAGGGTCACATATTTAACTCTACACAAAGGGTCACATATTCAACTCTACACACAGGGTCACATATTTAACTCTACACACAGGGTCACAACTCTACACACAGGGTCACATGTTCAACTCTACACACAGGGTTACATATTCAACTCTACCAACAGGGTCACATACAGTATTCAACTCTACATACATGTGCGCATGACAGGGTCACATATTTAACTCTACACACAGGGTCGCATGTTCAACTCTACACACAGGGTCACATATTCAACTCTACACGCAGGGTCACATATTCAACTCTACACACAGGGTCACATATTCAACTCTACATACAGGGTCACATATTTAACTCTACACACAGGGTCACATATTCAACTCTACACACAGGGTCGCATATTCAACTCTACACGCAGGGTCACATGTTCAACTCTACACACAGGGTCACATGTTCAACTCTACACACAGGGTCACATATTTAACTCTACACACAGGGTCACATATTCAACTCTACACACAGGGTCGCATATTCAACTCTACACACAGGGTCACATGTTCAACTCTACACACAGGGTCACATGTTCAACTCTACACACAGGGTCACATATTTAACTCTACACACAGGGTCACATATTCAACTCTACACACAGGGTCACATATTCAACTCTACACACAGGGTCGCATATTCAACTCTACACGCAGGGTCACATGTTCAACTCTACACACAGGGTCACATATTTAACTCTACACACAGGGTCACATATTTAACTCTACACAACTCCACAATGCATCCCCACTGAGGCCAAAAGCAAAGCTATTTTCAACCTTATCAATATTTTTCATCTGTGGAGTATTGGGAGGATCAAAGGTTTTCCCACACGCTCCGGTCTCTGTCTTATCTGCGGATCAGGAGGTGTGTGTGTGTGTGTGTGTGTGTGTGTGTGTGTGTGTGTGTGTGTGTGTGTGTGTGTGTGTGTGTGTGTGTGTGTGTGTGTGCAGTTACCTCATAAAGCAGATTACAGCCCGTGGAATATCCCGGCACTGGAACAGGAGCTGGCAGTCGGCTTTCCAAACCTGTGTTGATATTACTGTAAAACTAGCTTTGGTCAAAGTTAGGATTTGTGTTTGGAAAGCCAGTCTAATGCGGTGATATCAGAATGATGGTGTGTTTATGGAGATGAACGCATGTGAACAACACTAGTTTTAGAGTAAAACGTGTTTATATATATTTTATATATAGATTTCATATAAAAATGTAAATAATATTTTTGTGCATTTTTCATAATAAAATTCTGTAAGTTCACTTGTTACAACTTTTTTCACTTCAGCAATAATCTGCCTTTAAAAAGAGATCAAACTTCAGTCAAGAAAGTGAAAGTAAAAGTGAATAAATGGATTATAAGTACAGCGGAAATATAATTTAGTACCATAAAATCCCCTAAAAATACAAATTATACAAATAAAAAATACAAAGTGGTATTTCTGCTGCCGGGAAGTTCCTACTTATTAGTTGGGAAGCCGTAATTACAATGTGTGCTCTTCGCGTGGCGAAGAAATGATCGAATTTTTATTTCATTGAAACAAAAAACAAACAAAAATTGAATGTGTTATTTACATGATTATTAAATAAAATCCTGACTTTGGCCGTTGATCTCCTGTGCTGGCCTGAGACTCTATTAGCGCTGCAGGATTTTTGTTAAATTATACATTCAATTTCGGTTTGTTTTTCACCAAACCCACAGAACATGTGGACTACACGACACGTGTCGCATGGGATCATTGTTACACTCGTAGACTGTGTGAAACAATTCGTAGAGTCCGTGACGTCACCCGTATGTTTCTGAAGAGCATTTTTGAAGCCCAAAGTGGGCGGAGCCGGCCATCGCCATCTTGGATAACGGAAAATGTGCAGCGAGGCGGATTAGCGGAGGAGACGTGACGCTAACAGACAGCAGACAAACGGCTAGCAGTGACATCAGAGGCAATCCACCTCTCACTCAAGCGGCCACGCCCCCTAATTATGCACAACTTTAAGGCTTAACATAATTTAAACGGATGAGTTATAAAAATATTCACCCCCCTCACAGTCATCATGAAGGGCAAAATTAGCTTTATAGACCAAAACCACTTTTTGCACCAGACTGTAAAGATGTTTTTTTTTCTGCTTAAAGTTGGGCATTTTAACATGGGATTGAGTCTCTTTTGGTCTCTAGTGGCCAGTTTAAGTCACTTCCGTGTTGGATATACTTTTGCAGGGTCTGTATATGGCATTAAAACAACACCCGGATGAGTAAATGATGGGTTAATCTTCATTTTATGGTGAACTATCGCTTTAAAAATAGACCAAATGCGCAAGTTAATAATCAACAGTTAATCTCATTCATATCTGTGGTGGTTATTGTGATCACAGACACTTACCCTGAGATCCTGTAAGTGAAGATAGGGATCGAGAGCTGTGTGTGTGTGTGTGTGTGTGTGTGTGTGTGTGTGTGTGTGTGTGTGTGTGTGTGTGTGTGTGTGTGTGTGTGTGTGTGTGTGTGTGTGTGTGTGTGTGTGTGTGTGTGTGTGTGTGTGTGTGTGTGTGTGTGTGTGTGTGAGTGTGTGTGTGTGTGTGTGAACAGGAACATCCACAGCTTTTTATTCCGGGTTGTGTTGTTTGCTTATGTTACTCCCGACACCTTGTCTACAGGGCTACAGACTTCTTGAAGTGTGGTATTAAGTGAACCTGACAATGACACACAGTCTGAGAGTGTAAATGTGTGTGACAGTCCTGTCTGTTCCCCTGTCTCTCTGTCAGACTAGTTTCTGCTCCATGAACACGGGACAGGTTTGCTTTATTCCTGCTCTGTTTGTGTAGGACCAGACGAGTCCACAGGTGTCTGTTTCCAGCATTAATAATGATGAGTCTGACAATCATAACACTCTTGAGTGTGTGTGTGTGTGTGTGTGTGTGTGTGTGTGTGTGTGTGTGAGTGTGTGTGTGTGTGTGTGTGTGTGAGTGACTGAGTGACTGAGTGTGTGTGTGCGAGTGAGTGAGTGAGTGAGTTAGTGAGTGAGTGAGAGTGTGTGTGTGTGTGTGTGTGTGTGAGTGAGTGAGTGTGTGTGTGTGTGTGTGTGTGTGAGTGAGTGTGTGTGGGAGTGAGTTAGTGTGTGTGTGAGTGAGTGAGTGTGTGTGTGAGTGAGTGCGTGAGTGAGTTAGTGCGTGAGTGAGTGAGTGAGTGAGTGAGTGCGTGAGTGAGTGAGTGA
>NC_136876.1:52191968-52249468 GCF_949152265.1 Phoxinus phoxinus
GAGTAATTGAGTGTGTGAGTGAGTGAGTGAGTGAGTGTGTCAGTGAGTGAGTGAGTGAGTGTGTCAGTGAGTGAGTGAGAGAGTGAGTGAGTGTGTGTGAGTAAGTGAGTGAGTGAGTGTGTGTGTGTGAGTGAGTGAGTGAGTGAGTGAGTGCGTGCGTGTGTGCGTGTGTGTGTGTGTGTGTGCGTGTGTGTGAGTGAGTATGTGTGTGTGAGTGAGTGAGTGAGTGAGTGAGTGTGTGGGTGAGTGCGTGAGTGAGTGAGTGAATGTGTGAGTGCGTGAGTGAGTGAGTGTGTGAGTGAGAGAGTGTGTGAGTGCGTGAGTGAGTGAGTGAGTGAGTGAGTGTGTGTGTGAGTGAGTGAGTGAGTGAGTGAGTGAGTGAGTGAGTGAGTGAGTGAGTGAGTGTGTGAGTGAGTGAGTGAGTGAGTGAGTGAGTGAGTGTGTGAGTGTGTGAGTGAGTGATTTACAAATAGTTGAATCTCGGCCAAATATTGTCAAATATTTCCAAAATTTGACCCATGTGACTGGTTTTGTTGTCCAGGGTCACATGTAGTCTGCTTAACTCATGTTCAACTTCCATTATTGAGAGCAACGTACACATGTCACAATCCGAACAACAACAGATGAATAAGAACCAAATCCCTGCCCTACATTTTTTCTTTTTTGACAATCTGTTACTCTCAGATGTGTCACAATAAGAAAAGATCAGTCGCTATACTTCAGTTTCATCACAACTTTAAGAGGAACGAGTGAACTCTCAGCTTTCTCTTTGGTGCAAGTGTCATTGTGTGAATGATTGTCCTTTTGGTGGTCAGATGAATGAAGTGACATCAAACCAGCAGCCAATCTGACCGATCTTGACTGTGGCCATAACCTGCCTTTCCTCCAAAACAGATGAAGAAATAAAGAGGATGAGGAAGAACATTTAGGATGTCTACATCTTCTGTTAGAGGAAATGAAAATCATTTCTACAGATGTGCTCCCTTTCATGGCCAAAACGGGATTAGAGAGAACATCAGACATTGTTTCTATGTATTGTTTGACTTTAAAGTCATGCGAAAAATGGGATTAAAACACAACAAAAAAATGCTGATAAATAACCTTCAGTACCCCACCCCTCACCCCCCTCCCCGTCTGAAGACTAAACCAGCTTCAAACAGCAACCGTGTTCCTGACAGTAAATTTTCTTCAAATCTCCCATTTCTAACAAGATCCTCTTAAAAGCCCATAACAAGCAGCTGAATTGTTGCTCTCTTCATCTGGAGGGGTGTAAGACACCATGTCTAACTTCAAAGTCCATCTTAACGCCACACTTTAATTGTATCTTCTCCGACACCCTGCATGACATCTGATTCTGCTGACTGCACTTAACACCAACATTTCTTTCTCTTTTTGGGTCCAGTCATCCCTTTATTTGAGTATGCACACTTAAAGAGATAGTTCACAGACAAAATGTAAATTCTGTCATCATTTACTCACCCTCATGTCGTTTCAAACCTGCAGAACTTTCGGTCATCTTGGGAACAATAAGAAAGATATTTTTAATGAACTCTAAAACTAATTGAATCGAGCAATTAACCCATGTGACACATGAGAATGAACCTCATTGGTTCTTGCAGAAGCTCAAACGTGCTGCGTAACACGAGAATGATCCTCATTGGTTCTTGCCGAAGCTCAAACGTGCTGCGTAACACGAGAATTAACCTCATTGGTTCTTGCTGAAGCTCAAACGTGCTGCGTAACACGAGAATTAACCTCATTGGTTCTTGCAGAAGCTCAAACGTGCTGCGTAACACGAGAATGAACCTCATTGGTTCTTGCAGAAGCTCAAACGTGCTGCGTAACACGAGAATGAACCTCATTGGTTCTTGCAGAAGCTCAAACGTGCTGCGTAACACGAGAATGAACCTCATTGGTTCTTGCAGAAGCTCAAACGTGCTGCGTAACACGAGAATCAACCTCATTGGTTCTTGCAGAAGCTCAAACGTGCTGCGTAACACGAGAATGAACCTCATTGGTTCTTGCTGAAGCTCAAACGTGCTGCGTAACACGAGAATGAACCTCATTGGTTCTTGCAGAAGCTCAAACGTGCTGCGTAACACGAGAATGAACCTCATTGGTTCTTGCAGAAGCTTAAACGTGCTGCGTAACACGAGAATGAACCTCATTGGTTCTTGCTGAAGCTCAAACGTGCTGCGTAACACGAGAATGAACCTCATTGGTTCTTGCAGAAGCTCAAACGTGCTGCGTAACACAAGAATGAACCTCATTGGTTCTTGCAGAAGCTCAAACGTGCTGCGTAACACGAGAATGAACCTCATTGGTTCTTGCAGAAGCTCAAACGTGCTGCGTAACACGATAATGAACCTCATTGGTTCTTGCAGAAGCTCAAACGTGCTGCGTAACACAAGAATGAACCTCATTGGTTCTTGCAGAAGCTCAAACGTGCTGCGTAACACGAGAATGAACCTCATTGGTTCTTGCAGAAGCTCAAACGTGCTGCGTAACACGAGAATGAACCTCATTGGTTCTTGCGGAAGAATGAACCTCATTGGTTCTTGAGAAGCTCAAACGTGATGCATAACACGAGAATGAACCTCATTGGTTCTTGCAGAAGCTCAAACGTGATGCATAACACGAGAATGAACCTCATTGGTTCTTGCAGAAGCTCAAACGTGATGCGTAACACGAGAATGAACCTCATTGGTTCTTGAGAAGCTCAAACGTGCTGCGTAACACGAGAATGAACCACATTGGTTCTTGCGGAAGAATGAACCTCATTGGTTCTTGAGAAGCTCAAACGTGCTGCGTAACACGAGAATTAACCTCATTGGTTCTTGCAGAAGCTCAAACGTGATGCATAACACGAGAATGAACCTCATTGGTTCTTGCAGAAGCTCAAACGTGATGCGTAACACGAGAATGAACCTCATTGGTTCTTGAGAAGCTCAAACGTGCTGCGTAACACGAGAATGAACCACATTGGTTCTTGCAGAAGCTCAAACGTGCTGCGTAACACGAGAATGAACCTCATTGGTTCTTGCAGAAGCTCAAACGTGCTGCGTAACACAAGAATGAACCTCATTGGTTCTTGCTGAAGCTCAAACGTGCTGCGTAACACGAGAATGAACCTCATTGGTTCTTGCTGAAGCTCAAACGTGCTGCGTAACATGAGAATGAACCTCATTGGTTCTTGCAGAAGCTCAAACGTGCTGCGTAACACGAGAATGAACCTCATTGGTTCTTGCAGAAGCTCAAACGTGCTGCGTAACACGATAATGAACCTCATTGGTTCTTGCAGAAGCTCAAACGTGATGCGTAACACGAGAATGAACCTCATTGGTTCTTGAGAAGCTCAAACGTGCTGCGTAACACGAGAATGAACCTCATTGGTTCTTGCAGAAGCTCAAACGTGCTGCGTAACACGAGAATGAACCTCATTGGTTCTTGCAGAAGCTCAAACGTGCTGCGTAACACGAGAATGAACCTCATTGGTTCTTGCTGAAGCTCAAACGTGCTGCGTAACACGAGAATGAACCTCATTGGTTCTTGCAGAAGCTCAAACGTGCTGCGTAACACGATAATGAACCTCATTGGTTCTTGCAGAAGCTCAAACGTGCTGCGTAACACGATAATGAACCTCATTGGTTCTTGCTGAAGCTCAAACGTGCTGCGTAACACGAGAATGAACCTCATTGGTTCTTGCTGAAGCTCAAACGTGCTGCGTAACACGATAATGAACCTCATTGGTTCTGGCGGAAGCTCAAACGTGCTGCGTAACACGAGAATGAACCTCATTGGTTCTTGCAGAAGCTCAAACGTGCTGCGTAACACGAGAATGAACCTCATTGGTTCTTGCAGAAGCTCAAACGTGCTGCGTAACACGAGAATGAACCTCATTGGTTCTTGCAGAAGCTCAAGCGTGCTGCGTAACACGAGAATGAACCTCATTGGTTCTTGCTGAAGCTCAAACGTGCTGCGTAACACGAGAATGAACCTCATTGGTTCTTGCAGAAGCTCAAACGTGCTGCGTAACACGAGAATTAACCTCATTGGTTCTTGCAGAAGCTCAAACGTGATGCATAACACGAGAATGAACCTCATTGTTTCTTGCTGAAGCTCAAACGTGCTGCGTAACACGAGAATGAACCTCATTGGTTCTTGCAGAAGCTCAAACGTGCTGCGTAACACGAGAATGAACCTCATTGGTTCTTGCAGAAGCTCAAACGTGATGCGTAACACGAGAATGAACCTCATTGGTTCTTGAGAAGCTCAAACGTGCTGCGTAACACGAGAATGAACCACATTGGTTCTTGCAGAAGCTCAAACGTGCTGCGTAACACGAGAATGAACCTCATTGGTTCTTGCAGAAGCTCAAACGTGCTGCGTAACACGAGAATGAACCTCATTGGTTCTTGCTGAAGCTCAAACGTGCTGCGTAACACGAGAATGAACCTCATTGGTTCTTGCTGAAGCTCAAACGTGCTGCGTAACACGAGAATGAACCTCATTGGTTCTTGCAGAAGCTCAAACGTGCTGCGTAACACGAGAATGAACCTCATTGGTTCTTGCAGAAGCTCAAACGTGCTGCGTAACACGATAATGAACCTCATTGGTTCTTGCAGAAGCTCAAACGTGATGCGTAACACGAGAATGAACCTCATTGGTTCTTGAGAAGCTCAAACGTGCTGCGTAACACGAGAATGAACCACATTGGTTCTTGCAGAAGCTCAAACGTGCTGCGTAACACGAGAATGAACCTCATTGGTTCTTGCAGAAGCTCAAACGTGCTGCGTAACACGAGAATGAACCTCATTGGTTCTTGCTGAAGCTCAAACGTGCTGCGTAACACGAGAATGAACCTCATTGGTTCTTGCAGAAGCTCAAACGTGCTGCGTAACACGAGGATGAACCTCATTGGTTCTTGCTGATGCTCAAACGTGCTGCGTAACACAAGAATGAACCTCATTGGTTCTTGCAGAAGCTCAAACGTGCTGCGTAACAGGAATGAGCCTAATTGGTTCTTGCTGATGCTCAAACGTGCTGCGTAACACAAGAATGAAGCTCATTGGTTCTTGCAGAAGCTCAAACGTGCTGCGTAACACGAACCTCATTGGTTCTTGCAGAAGCTCAAATGTGCTGCGTAACACGAGAATGAACCTCATTGGTTCTTGCAGAAGCTCAAACGTGCTGCGTAACACGATAATGAACCTCATTGGTTCTTGCAGAAGCTCAAACGTGCTGCGTAACACAAGAATGAACCTCATTGGTTCTTGCAGAAGCTCAAACGTGCTGCGTAACACGAGAATGAACCTCATTGGTTCTTGCAGAAGCTCAAACGTGCTGCGTAACACGAGAATGAACCTCATTGGTTCTTGCGGAAGAATGAACCTCATTGGTTCTTGAGAAGCTCAAACGTGATGCATAACACGAGAATGAACCTCATTGGTTCTTGCAGAAGCTCAAACGTGCTGCGTAACACAAGAATGAACCTCATTGGTTCTTGAGAAGCTCAAACGTGCTGCGTAACACGAGAATGAACCTCATTGGTTCTTGAGAAGCTCAAAAGTGATGCATAACACGAGAATGAACCTCATTGGTTCTTGCAGAAGCTCAAACGTGCTGCGTAACACGAGAATTAACCTCATTGGTTCTTGCAGAAGCTCAAACGTGCTGCGTAACACGAGAATGAACCTCATTGGTTCTTGAGAAGCTCAAACGTGATGCATAACACAAGAATGAACCTCATTGGTTCTTGCAGAAGCTCAAACGTGCTGCGTAACACGAGAATGAACCTCATTGGTTCTTGCAGAAGCTCAAACGTGATGCGTAACACGAGAATGAACCTCATTGGTTCTTGAGAAGCTCAAACGTGCTGCGTAACACGAGAATGAACCTCATTGGTTCTTGCAGAAGCTCAAACGTGCTGCGTAACACGAGAATGAACCTCATTGGTTCTTGCAGAAGCTCAAACGTGCTGCGTAACACGAGAATGAACCTCATTGGTTCTTGCTGAAGCTCAAACGTGCTGCGTAACACGAGAATGAACCTCATTGGTTCTTGCAGAAGCTCAAACGTGCTGCGTAACACGATAATGAACCTCATTGGTTCTTGAGAAGCTCAAACGTGCTGCGTAACACGAGAATGAACCACATTGGTTCTTGCAGAAGCTCAAACGTGCTGCGTAACACGAGAATGAACCTCATTGGTTCTTGCAGAAGCTCAAACGTGCTGCGTAACACGAGAATGAACCTCATTGGTTCTTGCTGAAGCTCAAACGTGCTGCGTAACACGAGAATGAACCTCATTGGTTCATGCTGAAGCTCAAACGTGCTGCGTAACACGAGAATGAACCTCATTGGTTCTTGCAGAAGCTCAAACGTGCTGCGTAACACGAGAATGAACCTCATTGGTTCTTGCAGAAGCTCAAACGTGCTGCGTAACACGATAATGAACCTCATTGGTTCTTGCAGAAGCTCAAACGTGATGCGTAACACGAGAATGAACCTCATTGGTTCTTGCAGAAGCTCAAACGTGATGCGTAACACGAGAATGAACCTCATTGGTTCTTGCTGAAGCTCAAACGTGCTGCGTAACACGATAATGAACCTCATTGGTTCTGGCGGAAGCTCAAACGTGCTGCGTAACACGATAATGAACCTCATTGGTTCTTGCTGAAGCTCAAACGTGCTGCGTAACACGATAATGAACCTCATTGGTTCTGGCGGAAGCTCAAACGTGCTGCGTAACACGATAATGAACCTCATTGGTTCTGGCGGAAGCTCAAACGTGCTGCGTAACACGAGAATGAACCTCATTGGTTCTTGCAGAAGCTCAAACGTGCTGCGTAACACGAAATTGAACCTCATTGGTTCTTGCAGAAGCTCAAACGTGCTACGTAAAACACGAGAATGAACCTCATTGGTTCTTGAGAAGCTCAAACGTGATGCATAACACAAGAATGAACCTCATTGGTTCTTGCAGAAGCTCAAACGTGCTGCGTAACACGAGAATTAACCTCATTGGTTCTTGCAGAAGCTCAAACGTGATGCATAACACGAGAATGAACCTCATTGGTTCTTGCAGAAGCTCAAACGTGCTGCGTAACACGAGAATTAACCTCATTGGTTCTTGCAGAAGCTCAAACGTGATGCGTAACACGAGAATGAACCTCATTGGTTCTTGCTGAAGCTCAAACGTGCTGCGTAACACGAGAATGAACCTCATTGGTTCTTGCAGAAGCTCAAACGTGCTGCGTAACACGAGAATGAACCTCATTGGTTCTTGCAGAAGCTCAAACGTGCTGCGTAACACGATAATGAACCTCATTGGTTCTTGCTGAAGCTCAAACGTGCTGCGTAACACGATAATGAACCTCATTGGTTCTGGCGGAAGCTCAAACGTGCTGCGTAACACGATAATGAACCTCATTGGTTCTTGCTGAAGCTCAAACGTGCTGCGTAACACGATAATGAACCTCATTGGTTCTGGCGGAAGCTCAAACGTGCTGCGTAACACGATAATGAACCTCATTGGTTCTGGCGGAAGCTCAAACGTGCTGCGTAACACGAGAATGAACCTCATTGGTTCTTGCAGAAGCTCAAACGTGCTGCGTAACACGAAATTGAACCTCATTGGTTCTTGCAGAAGCTCAAACGTGCTACGTAAAACACGAGAATGAACCTCATTGGTTCTTGCAGAAGCTCAAACGTGCTGCGTAACACGATAATGAACCTCATTGGTTCTTGCAGAAGCTCAAACGTGCTGCGTAACACGATAATGAACCTCATTGGTTCTTGCAGAAGCCCAAACGTGCTGCGTAACACGATAATGAACCTCATTGGTTTTTGCAGAAGCTCAAACGTGCTGCGTAACACGAGAATGAACCTCATTGGTTCTTGCAGAAGCTCAAACGTGCTGCGTAACACGAGGATGAACCTCATTGGTTCTTGCGGAAGCTCAAACGTGCTGCGTAACACGATAATGAACCTCATTGGTTCTTGCTGAAGCTCAAACGTGCTGCGTAACACGAGAATGAACCTCATTGGTTCTTGCAGAAGCTCAAACGTGCTGCGTAACACGAGAATGAACCTCATTGGTTCTTGCAGAAGCTCAAACGTGCTGCGTAACACGAGAATGAACCTCATTGGTTCTTGCTGAAGCTCAAACGTGCTGCGTAACACGAGAATGAACCTCATTGGTTCTTGCAGAAGCTCAAACGTGCTGCGTAACACGAGAATGAACCTCATTGGTTCTTGCAGAAGCTCAAGCGTGCTGCGTAACATGAGAATGAACCTCATTGGTTCTTGCAGAAGCTCAAACGTGCTGCGTAACACGAGAATGAACCTCATTGGTTCTTGCAGAAGCTCAAGCGTGCTGCGTAACACGAGAATGAACCTCATTGGTTCTTGCAGAAGCTCAAACGTGCTGCGTAACACGAAATTGAACCTCATTGGTTCTTGCAGAAGCTCAAACGTGCTGCGTAAAACACGAGAATGAACCTCATTGGTTCTTGCAGAAGCTCAAACGTGCTGCGTAACACGATAATGAACCTCATTGGTTCTTGCAGAAGCTCAAACGTGCTGCGTAACACGATAATGAACCTCATTGGTTCTTGCAGAAGCCCAAACGTGCTGCGTAACACGATAATGAACCTCATTGGTTCTTGCAGAAGCTCAAACGTGCTGCGTAACACGAAATTGAACCTCATTGGTTCTTGCAGAAGCTCAAACGTGCTGCGTAAAACACGAGAATGAACCTCATTGGTTCTTGCAGAAGCTCAAACGTGCTGCGTAACACGATAATGAACCTCATTGGTTCTTGCAGAAGCTCAAACGTGCTGCGTAACACGATAATGAACCTCATTGGTTCTTGCAGAAGCCCAAACGTGCTGCGTAACACGATAATGAACCTCATTGGTTCTTGCAGAAGCTCAAACGTCCTGCGTAACACGAGGATGAACCTCATTGGTTCTTGCGGAAGCTCAAACGTGCTGCGTAACACGATAATGAACCTCATTGGTTCTTGCTGAAGCTCAAACGTGCTGCGTAACACGAGAATGAACCTCATTGGTTCTTGCAGAAGCTCAAACGTGCTGCGTAACACGAGAATGAACCTCATTGGTTCTTGCAGAAGCTCAAACGTGCTGCGTAACACGAGAATGAACCTCATTGGTTCTTGCTGAAGCTCAAACGTGCTGCGTAACACGAGAATGAACCTCATTGGTTCTTGCTGAAGCTCAAACGTGCTGCGTAACACGATAATGAACCTCATTGGTTCTGGCGGAAGCTCAAACGTGCTGCGTAACACGATAATGAACCTCATTGGTTCTGGCGGAAGCTCAAACGTGCTGCGTAACACGAGAATGAACCTCATTGGTTCTTGCAGAAGCTCAAACGTGCTGCGTAACACGAAATTGAACCTCATTGGTTCTTGCAGAAGCTCAAACGTGCTGCGTAAAACACGAGAATGAACCTCATTGGTTCTTGCAGAAGCTCAAACGTGCTGCGTAACACGATAATGAACCTCATTGGTTCTTGCAGAAGCTCAAACGTGCTGCGTAACACGATAATGAACCTCATTGGTTCTTGCAGAAGCCCAAACGTGCTGCGTAACACGATAATGAACCTCATTGGTTCTTGCAGAAGCTCAAACGTGCTGCGTAACACGAGAATGAACCTCATTGGTTCTTGCAGAAGCTCAAGCGTGCTGCGTAACATGAGAATGAACCTCATTGGTTCTTGCAGAAGCTCAAACGTGCTGCGTAACACGAGAATGAACCTCATTGGTTCTTGCAGAAGCTCAAGCGTGCTGCGTAACACGAGAATGAACCTCATTGGTTCTTGCAGAAGCTCAAACGTGCTGCGTAACACGAGAATGAACCTCATTGGTTCTTGCAGAAGCTCAAACGTGCTGCGTAACACGAGAATGAACCTCATTGGTTCTTGCAGAAGCTCAAACGTGCTGCGTAACACGAGAATGAACCTCATTGGTTCTTGCAGAAGCTCAAGCGTGCTGCGTAACACGAGAATGAACCTCATTGGTTCTTGCTGAATCTCAAACGTGCTGCGTAACACGAGAATGAACCTCATTGGTTCTTGAGAAGCTCAAACGTGATGCATAACACGAGAATGAACCTCATTGGTTCTTGCAGAAGCTCAAACGTGCTGCGTAACACGAGAATTAACCTCATTGGTTCTTGCAGAAGCTCAAACGTGCTGCGTAACACGATAATGAACCTCATTGGTTCTTGAGAAGCTCAAACGTGCTGCGTAACACGAGAATGAACCTCATTGGTTCTTGCTGAAGCTCAAACGTGCTGCGTAACACGAGAATGAACCTCATTGGTTCTTGAGAAGCTCAAACGTGATGCATAACACGAGAATGAACCTCATTGGTTCTTGCAGAAGCTCAAACGTGCTGCGTAACACGATAATGAACCTCATTGGTTCTGGCGGAAGCTCAAACGTGCTGCGTAACACGAGAATGAACCTCATTGGTTCTTGCTGAAGCTCAAACGTGCTGCGTAACACGATAATGAACCTCATTGGTTCTGGCGGAAGCTCAAACGTGCTGCGTAACACGAGAATGAACCTCATTGGTTCTTGCAGAAGCTCAAACGTGCTGCGTAACACGAAATTGAACCTCATTGGTTCTTGCAGAAGCTCAAACGTGCTGCGTAAAACACGAGAATGAACCTCATTGGTTCTTGCAGAAGCTCAAACGTGCTGCGTAACACGATAATGAACCTCATTGGTTCTTGCAGAAGCTCAAACGTGCTGCGTAACACGATAATGAACCTCATTGGTTCTTGCAGAAGCCCAATCGTGCTGCGTAACACGATAATGAACCTCATTGGTTCTTGCAGAAGCTCAAACGTGCTGCGTAACACGAAATTGAACCTCATTGGTTCTTGCAGAAGCTCAAACGTGCTGCGTAAAACACGAGAATGAACCTCATTGGTTCTTGCAGAAGCTCAAACGTGCTGCGTAACACGATAATGAACCTCATTGGTTCTTGCAGAAGCTCAAACGTGCTGCGTAACACGATAATGAACCTCATTGGTTCTTGCAGAAGCCCAAACGTGCTGCGTAACACGATAATGAACCTCATTGGTTCTTGCAGAAGCTCAAACGTGCTGCGTAACACGATAATGAACCTCATTGGTTCTGGCGGAAGCTCAAACGTGCTGCGTAACACGAGGATGAACCTCATTGGTTCTTGCGGAAGCTCAAACGTGCTGCGTAACACGATAATGAACCTCATTGGTTCTTGCTGAAGCTCAAACGTGCTGCGTAACACGAGAATGAACCTCATTGGTTCTTGCAGAAGCTCAAACGTGCTGCGTAACACGAAAATGAACCTCATTGGTTCTTGCAGAAGCTCAAACGTGCTGCGTAACACGAGAATGAACCTCATTGGTTCTTGCTGAAGCTCAAACGTGCTGCGTAACACGAGAATGAACCTCATTGGTTCTTGCAGAAGCTCAAACGTGCTGCGTAACACGAGAATGAACCTCATTGGTTCTTGCAGAAGCTCAAGCGTGCTGCGTAACATGAGAATGAACCTCATTGGTTCTTGCAGAAGCTCAAACGTGCTGCGTAACACGAGAATGAACCTCATTGGTTCTTGCTGAAGCTCAAACGTGCTGCGTAACACGAGAATGAACCTCATTGGTTCTTGCAGAAGCTCAAGCGTGCTGCGTAACACGAGAATGAACCTCATTGGTTCTTGCAGAAGCCCAAACGTGCTGCGTAACACGATAATGAACCTCATTGGTTCTTGCAGAAGCTCAAGCGTGCTGCGTAACACGAGAATGAACCTCATTGGTTCTTGCAGAAGCTCAAACGTGCTGCGTAACACGAGAATGAACCTCATTGGTTCTTGCAGAAGCTCAAGCGTGCTGCGTAACACGAGAATGAACCTCATTGGTTCTTGCAGAAGCTCAAACGTGCTGCGTAACACGAGAATGAACCTCATTGGTTCTTGCAGAAGCTCAAACGTGCTGCGTAACACGAGAATGAACCTCATTGGTTCTTGCAGAAGCTCAAGCGTGCTGCGTAACACGAGAATTAACCTCATTGGTTCTTGCAGAAGCTCAAACGTGCTGCGTAACACGAGAATGAACCTCATTGGTTCTTGCAGAAGCTCAAACGTGCTGCGTAACACGAGAATGAACCTCATTGGTTCTTGCAGAAGCTCAAGCGTGCTGCGTAACACGAGAATGAACCTCATTGGTTCTTGCTGAAGCTCAAACGTGCTGCGTAACACGAGAATGAACCTCATTGGTTCTTGCGGAAGCTCAAACGTGCTGCGTAACACGAGAATGAACCTCATTGGTTCTTGCGGAAGTTCAAACGTCCTGCGTAACACGATAATGAACCTCATTGGTTCTTGCGGAAGAATGAACCTCATTGGTTCTTGAGAAGCTCAAACGTGCTGCGTAACAGGAATGAGCCTCATTGGTTCTTGCTGAAGCTCAAACGTGCTGCGTAACACGAACCTCATTGGTTCTTGCAGAAGCTCAAATGTGCTGCGTAACACGAGAATGAACCTCATTGGTTCTTGCAGAAGCTCAAACGTGCTGCGTAACACGATAATGAACCTCATTGGTTCTTGCAGAAGCTCAAACGTGCTGCGTAACACAAGAATGAACCTCATTGGTTCTTGCAGAAGCTCAAACGTGCTGCGTAACACGAGAATGAACCTCATTGGTTCTTGCAGAAGCTCAAACGTGATGCATAACACGAGAATGAACCTCATTGGTTCTTGCTGAAGCTCAAACGTGCTGCGTAACACGAGAATGAACCTCATTGGTTCTTGCAGAAGCTCAAACGTGCTGCGTAACACGAGAATGAACCTCATTGGTTCTTGCAGAAGCTCAAACGTGATGCGTAACACGAGAATGAACCTCATTGGTTCTTGAGAAACTCAAACGTGCTGCGTAACACGAGAATGAACCACATTGGTTCTTGCAGAAGCTCAAACGTGCTGCGTAACACGAGAATGAACCTCATTGGTTCTTGCAGAAGCTCAAACGTGCTGCGTAACACGAGAATGAACCTCATTGGTTCTTGCTGAAGCTCAAACGTGCTGCGTAACACGAGAATGAACCTCATTGGTTCTTGCAGAAGCTCAAACGTGCTGCGTAACACGAGAATGAACCTCATTGGTTCTTGCTGAAGCTCAAACGTGCTGCGTAACACGAGAATGAACCTCATTGGTTCTTGCTGAAGCTCAAACGTGCTGCGTAACACGAGAATGAACCTCATTGGTTCTTGCAGAAGCTCAAACGTGCTGCGTAACACGAGAATGAACCTCATTGGTTCTTGCAGAAGCTCAAGCGTGCTGCGTAACATGAGAATGAACCTCATTGGTTCTTGCAGAAGCTCAAGCGTGCTGCGTAACACGAGAATTAACCTCATTGGTTCTTGCAGAAGCTCAAACGTGCTGCGTAACACGAGAATGAACCTCATTGGTTCTTGCAGAAGCTCAAACGTGCTGCGTAACATGAGAATGAACCTCATTGGTTCTTGCAGAAGCTCAAACGTGCTGCGTAACACGAGAATGAACCTCATTGGTTCTTGCAGAAGCTCAAACGTGCTGCGTAACACGAGAATGAACCTCATTGGTTCTTGCTGAAGCTCAAACGTGCTGCGTAACACGAGAATGAACCTCATTGGTTCTTGCGGAAGCTCAAACGTGCTGCGTAACACGAGAATGAACCTCATTGGTTCTTGCGGAAGTTCAAACGTCCTGCGTAACACGATAATGAACCTCATTGGTTCTTGCGGAAGAATGAACCTCATTGGTTCTTGAGAAGCTCAAACGTGCTGCGTAACACGATAATGAACCTCATTGGTTCTTGAGAAGCTCAAACGTGCTGCGTAACACGATAATGAACCTCATTGGTTCTTGCGGAAGAATGAACCTCATTGGTTCTTGAGAAGCTCAAACGTGCTGCGTAACACGAGAATTAACCTCATTGGTTCTTGCAGAAGCTCAAACGTGCTGCGTAACACGAGAATTAACCTCATTGGTTCTTGCAGAAGCTCAAACGTGCTGCGTAACACGAGAATGAATCTCATTGGTTCTTGCAGAAGCTCAAACGTGCTGCGTAACACGATAATGAACCTCATTGGTTCTTGAGAAGCTCAAACTTGCTGCGTAACACGATAATGAACCTCATTGGTTCTTGCGGAAGAATGAACCTCATTGGTTCTTGAGAAGCTCAAACGTGCTGCGTAACACGATAATGAACCTCATTGGTTCTTGAGAAGCTCAAACTTGCTGCGTAACACGATAATGAACCTCATTGGTTCTTGCGGAAGAATGAACCTCATTGGTTCTTGAGAAGCTCAAACGTGCTGCGTAACACGAGAATGAACCTCATTGGTTCTTGCAGAAGCTCAAACGTGCTGCGTAACACGAGAATGAACCTCATTGGTTCTTGCTGAAGCTCAAACGTGCTGCGTAACACGATAATGAACCTCAATTGGTTATTGCTGAAGCTCAAACGTGCTGCGTAACACGATAATGAACCTCATTGGTTCTTGCAGAAGCTCAAACGTCCTTGAGCTTCCATTTATCAAAACTGATGTGCAAGTTGATGAATGCTAAAATGTGAATACGAGCTAAATGTTCATCATATAAAGCGATCGAGTCTCTTCAGAAAATATGGTCTAAACCGCTCAATTCATATAGCCTGGAAATCTAAACCCAAATCCGAAAAATTAAGGGTCTGGCATTGAGTAATGAAAATCGCCCAACTCGAGGGGCGTCACCAAGCATGCATTTGAAAATCTCACTGCACGCTATTGGATAACACTACGACCAATCACAACAGTTTCTGCTTAGCCGCGTACGCTTAGCCACCAGCGGAGCTAACTGATAGATTAGACTATAACTGATAGATTAAAACTGCAATACCGTTCTTCTTGCAAAGTAACAATTCGAGCGCCGTCTTCTGTTCCTCTTGTAGATAAAAGGCAAGTCTAACTCGTTCATTGTAGAGGCCAAAGCCGTTTCAAACAACTGGTGTTCATCCATAGCCATCTTGCAATGTTCACTAATGCCTTCGACATCTTTTAGCTCGCCTCTGGCCCGCCTATATCAGATAACCCGATGTGATTGGTGCAGCTCGGCTACAAGGGCATAGTTAATGAGCATTATTATTTAATCCCAGAGTGACTCGCTGAGCATATTAAAATTTTGCTGTCGCAAGAACTCTGGATTTCCAGGGTACAATTCATGTGGATTAGTTTTACGATCTCTTTAGTGTCAAAGTGGTAGTTGCTTAGTTTGTCAATGAAGGGACAGAAATCTCATTAAAAACATCTTCATTTGTGTTCCCAAGATTAACAAAAGTCTTACGGGTTTGGAACGACTTGAGAGTGAGTAAATGATGACAGATTTTTTAAAAATTGGTGAACTATTACTTTATAAAGGGATCATTTACCCATAACTAATCCAATCTCACTCCAAATCCACATGACTTCACCCGTAAGACTTTCTCTTGTTAGATCGTGCCAACAACACCAAAATGTTAGATCGGATGGATGTCCACGTCAGAAATATCGGATACATCAGATCCGACCCCAGATGCAGAACACCTGCTAGAAGATTCGTCTCATATCCCAAACTATACTAACAGTCTTCTGGCATTGTGAGGTTTGACTGAGAAGCTACAGAAGTAGGAGACGAAGCGATAATAATAATAAGAGCAGAGTTTATTGAATAATGCTTCATCTGACCCGTACAAATCCAACAAGTGTTATTAAGCAGACCAGTCCCACGCGAAAGGAGAAGCTTAGCAGAATGAGCCCAGGTGTTCATCTTTTGAAGTCACAAAAACAATGCTGACCTACAAATGCAAAGCACTATAGAGATTATTATTGTTTTTTTATTCCTTAGGTTTAGATCTTGATTTTCACACTACATTTATGAATCTGAGCATAGCTGGGCCAAACTCTCCAGTCGCAGGACAGATTGTTATCTCAGATACCTGACTCCTTATCTCCGCTTTGTCTAAATGTGTAGTTACCGCATTATGCCACAACACTTGAATATATTTGAATATGCAGAAGTTTGAATGCAGCAGAAGTGAAACTTTCCTCAAAGCGTTCACATACCTTCAGAAGACTTAACATTAACTGCACTGTTATTGTGCTATTAAGATATGTTTATGGTTCTTCTCAAACCCTGCTCACTTTATGTTTATGCGAGTAGCTTGGAAACTCCTCTTTTGTTAAAGTCGTGGGTTTGGAAAGACATTGGATGAGTGCAGGACTTTCCTATCTGGATGGATGCACATTATCTTTAATGATATTGTCTTGTTTATTTGCCTAAGCCATCATTTCCTCCAGAGCATGGTCGTTGCTCTGTGTATGCCATGCAAATGATGATCTGTCTCGTTTTCTGTTGCCTCCCTGCGTCCGTGCCTTCCTCCTCCCCCACACACAAAGTGGACATTCACACTTCACTCCTGGTGGACGTCTGTGATAATTGCCATAAGCCTCCTACTTGCTTTCATTTTCCATTGTTCTCCCTAAAGTCTTTGCTCTGGCTTGTGATAAAGGGATAATCACTTCAAAGCAAACTGCTGAGAGTTTAGCCCTGAGCTGAAAGAGCAGGCAGACAATACAGTCATTGAGAGCCGTTACTGATCACAGCGTTCATCACGCTCTCAGACGCGCCCGCTTTAGCCGCTGCAAAACGAACACTCAGCATCTACCGAACGGGGAAAATAATAATACTTTTTTTTTTTTTTTTTTAAGTGCTTTGGCCATTGGCGGTTAACTTTCAAAAAGTACTTATAAAGTGAGAAGAGATTCTAACACTGGAATTTACTAACATTATTAGCTATTAAAAATGTTTTGCTGGGTCTGATCAGTAATAAGTATAGCGGTGTAGCGATACCCTCATGTCACGATTCGATAAATATCGCGATACGGTATTATTGCGAGACATTTGGTTAAAAGTTTAACAAAAAATCTACTTTTTGTGTTACATTGTGTGTGTAAATGAATAGTGTTGGACTTTACCCAAAGCACAGGACAATATAGACACCAGAATAACAATATTCATGATTCTGAAGATGAAAACACAGAATTATTGTAGACGGATATTCTTGCACTCTTTCACCGACTAGATATATTTACAATAATGTAGGACACTTTTTACTGCTAACATTTGGCATTATCAGGACCCACAAATATTGCATTATTATACATTATATTTAACATTATATATAGCAGTTTAATGACACTAAAACTCTGAAAACTTGAATGTTTTCCTCACACAGTAATGTTATTTTTGATGAACTATCCACGATAAATATTATTGCATTTTTGTATCGCGATATATTGTTACACCACATATTGACTAGTAATAAGCAATTGCACACAAAGCAAAATAGTTTTGCAGTGTTGTCCAACGATATGAATCTCAATGAGCCTGTAAATGGTCCATCCTGGACAATGACTTCCTAAAGTCATTAGAATGAAGTTTCGTTTGGACCGTCTCCACTATAGAGAAAACATTATAGTGAAAGATTGCCCGTGAAGATGTGTTGAAAGTCCTTAAAATGTGTCCTTTTCTAAAATGTGCTTTATGTTGTGCTCATAGCCACAGTGTGACAGCGATGTGTACCGAGCTTCACATCTGCTCTTTAAATTCCTCTCATTTAGCACTAATGCATGTATTTTATAATATCCTGCTCCTTAAAGTGAATGTAGAACATCAAAGGAAGCGCTGGAGCCTTTGAAGTATCATAAGTGGAATCAGTGGAACGTCCTCGCTCACTAGTTCAAAATGCAGGACAAGCTTTTCTGGTAGTTTCACTTTTTTACTTGAGAAGGACTTTTAACTAAACTGCTACTGTAAAGTAACCTACTTCAAACTTTTCAACTAACCTCGTCGGGTCTTAAAGGGGGCGTTCACACAAACATGTAATTTACTAATTTCGTTTAAAACCTGTACGCATTTCTTTCTTCTGCTCAACACAAAAGAAGATATTTTAATGTGTTTCGTTGCATTGTGTTGTATAGAAAAACAAAAATTTTCTAAATATATCTTCGTTTGTGTTATAGAAGAAAGAAAAAAAGAAAGAACAACATGATATGATGACAGAATTTTAACTATCCATTTAATCATCAATGTTTATGTCTGTATTAGGGTTTTTCTATTTGACTTTATAAAAAAAAAAATGAAAATTGTCATAATTTACTCACAAATTGAAAATATTTGCTGCTCGGATATTCTGCTAAACATCTCATTGCTTTCCATTAAAGAAGGAAACCAAGACTGAAGCAATATGAACATGAGTAAATTATGATTATGTTCTTATTCTGGGGGTGAATTATTATATTCTAGTCTTTAATTCGTCAAAAAGCAGCACTTTTGAAAAGATTTGTTGGTTTTGCGCTCTTCGGTCACATCGTCACATTGTTCTCCAAATTAATTCACCATGTATGAGTTTTATATGGATTATCGATTTATAAAATGAGTCAATTATTGTCTGTGTTTAAGGGACTTTGAACCTGAAGATATACCATCATGTTAATTGTCAATATGTCAATTCGTCAGAAAACAGCACTTTTGAAAATAATTGTTGGTTTTGCGCTCGATTTATAAAATGAGTCAATTATTGACTGTGGTTAAGTGACTGTATTGTATATATGTTAATTGGCTATCATTTAAACAAACACAAAACAGCATTAATTCACATTTGAGGTGTGACTGTGTCTTTAATGTTGTGGAAAGATAACCACCGTCTACTCATAAATCAAAACATTCAGTGAAAACTGCTTTTATAAAAACACAAAGGAAATTCCAGATGGATCATTAAGGCTTATTCTCCTCCTCGAGGTTTCAGGGATAGCAAACTTTAAAGCTTTATTATGCGTGAATACATACATATGTACTATACATTGTAAATACATTTTATTTATAGATACAGTACATTATCCACAAATCTGTACAAGTCCTCTGTTTTTAGATGTATACCACATTATTTTTATTGTTTATTTTATTTATTTATGCTCTTAGTCTAATTTAAATGTCTGTTCTCATGTCATATATGTATATATATATGTATGTATGCATGTACCAAAAGCTCCTGTAAAAAACACAACAAATGTGACCCTGGATCACAAAACCAGTCACAAGTAGCACAGGTACACTCTAAAAAATGCTGGGTTGTTTCAACCCAATTTTGGGTCAAATATGGACAAACCCAAACGTTGGATTAAAAATTTAATTCAAAAATTTAATTCAACGGCTGGGTTTGTCCATATTTGACCCAAAATTGGGTTGAAACAACCCAGCATTTTTTAGAGTGTATATTTATAGCAATAGCCAACAATGTTCTTTTATGCCAAAAAAATCATTATGATATTAAGTAAAGATGTTCCATGAAGATATTTAGTAAATTTCCTGCCGTAAATATATAAAACATGTATTTTTGTGAGTGAATGCAGCACAATCGTGAACATAAATGCACAACTTTAAAGGAGATTTTCTCAATGTTTACATTTTTTTGCTCCCTCAGATTCCAGATTTACAATAGTTGTGTCTCGACCAAATATTGTCCTATCCTAACAAACCACACATCAATGGAAAGATTATTAATTCAGCTTTCAGATGGCGAATACATCTCATTCTGATTCCGATTCAGATTCTGAACGCAGAAACGAATGGGTTAAATGTGTGCATTTGGCAACGAAGGAGTTAACTGTGCATATGGTAACGAGGGGGTTAACTGTGAGTCCTCAGAGGAAAAAGCGGCCTGTGTCTTTAAAGTTTCTGTAGCAACAGCAGGATCACTTACTCCTGACGCTCCACAGCTCGAGGGGAGTCGGCTCAAGATCTCTGCGCTTTGATAAGGTCCTCGCGCCTCGGTTGAAACTTTCCCCTCACGGACTTTAGCGAGCGGGCACTTTCAGCGACTCGTTGAGCGCATTCGGGTTACAAGCATCGATAATAATAAATAAGTGCGTTTAGGCATTTTTTGGAGCGAGCTGTGTGGTTTTAAAGCGGGAAGGAGAGGAATAGTGCTGTATGTATCTGTCGGGACCGTGCGGTCGGCTGCGCGCTTTGATGTCCGCTCTTAAACCCTGAGCTCAGTCCACACTGGAATAAGAGACCAGAGCGCATTCAAACACACACAGTATACAGGGATCTAGTGTGCTCTTTACTGGAGGAAGTGTACTCTGGAAAACCTCAAATCTGCGTTTGACACTAAACAACATCAGAGGACAAGAGGGCTGCGCGCAATTGGATATATATTGTGGATTATATTTGTTCTGTTGTTGGAAAACTGGGACTTTTGGGGACTGAACTCATGGATGGATGGTGAGTTCGAGCAGTGTGTGTGTGTGTGTGTGTGTGTTCTCCCAGCGCTGGCCCCATGCTATTGCTTTGATGTGCTGTTTACCGACTTTGAAGTCATGTGTCGCTGTGAAATAAGTATTTCTGATAGACACTGCGTTATAACGCGTGTTTGGGGTTTGCATTGTGTTGTTTTGCCGTTAGATTAGAGTGTTTAAAGTGTATTCATGGTGGTGTTATGGGACTTCACCCCCTGTGATCTCACACTTTTGTTTTTCTTGATGGGTTTGAAGTTGAATGCTGCATGTTTTTGTTTTATTCCTCGTGGATTGGATGTTCGACCGCTCTTTATATCCGTAAGGACATTTACGCGGTTTGTTTAATCCTTTAAAACTGAACGAATAGTTTAGAGACGCGTCTATATGTGTTTTTAAAGACTCTTCTGTATGGGTTTCGATGCAGTTGTATATCATATGATGCATTTTAGAGCCCTTTTCATTGAAAGTGTATTATTGTTGTTTTTATTATGATCGTATGTAGTTTTAATATACATTGCGCAATTATACATTCTTTAAGAGTGGTCGTTCTGAACTCGTATCGGTGATATTGGCTAATACTGTACTGTACAGATATACTGTAAGTAAGCGTGCTATCGATTAAATGGGTTCACGTTATTTTGCGCTTTATTGCGATTTCGGAGTCGAAATTTACGCTATATTTCTCTGCACAATTAAACACTGTGAACGGTAAAGTGAAATGCGGTTTTCTTAAGTCGCCGTTTTATGAGCTTATTGATTGAGTTTAGACAGTTGTAGATTTTATTTTCTTCATACAACTCTTGAGTATGGTATGTTTGATCGTTTTAGTTTTGTTCAAAATTGCCAAACTGATCGGCTAAGCTCAGTTTTCTTTGAAGTTTTTCTCGTTTCATCGCGACGAGGTGATTCAGACTGGGCTTAAATAAAATAAAAAAGTAATGTAACCCGGTACGAAAATATTTGATATGATTTTTATTTTTTTATTTTTTTTAAGTTATGAATATCTCATATCTTGCCTGCATTGAATTTAAACCAGGTCGCTTTGATTGCATTCGACGAAGCCGATTGTACACCGCAAGTGCGCACAATGTAGATATGTGTGTCTGAAGTGACTCTTTTGAAGTTTTGGGGCGGATCTGGTTTTGATGAGATCAATACTTTGTGTTTCAGAGAGAAGCTCCCCTGCTGATTTAAGAGAGAGAGGAGATTACAGCTGAGCTTCACACTGAAGGCTTTGCTGCTGGAGCTGCAAGAGCCATGAATAGGACACTAACAGATCCTATGGTCACTAGCTTCAGAGAAGATGACCCACGTCCACCGGTCCCAGGGGAAGAGGGTGAGACGACATGCCACCATCCCAGCAAACTGGCCATGATGAGACCGAAGGATCCTGTGAAAACCATTATGGCTGATCCTCGCTATTCAACAACCAGGAGGGATGAGGAAGGACTTGGGGAACCGGAGGGCAGTGCATCGCCGGACTCCCCTCTTGCCCGGTGGACCAAATCTTTGCACTTCCTTCTTGGGGACCAGGACGGTGCTCAACTTTTCCGGGCATATCTTGAACGTGAGAAATGTGAGGACACTTTAGATTTTTGGTTCGCCTGCAATGGTTTCAGGCAAATGGACCTCAAGGATACCAAAACGCACAGAGTTGCCAAAGCCATTTACAAGCGGTATATTGAGAACAACAGCGTCGTGGCCAAGCAGCTTAAACCTGC
This sequence comes from Phoxinus phoxinus, assembly GCF_949152265.1. NCBI lineage: Eukaryota > Metazoa > Chordata > Actinopteri > Cypriniformes > Leuciscidae > Phoxinus > Phoxinus phoxinus. Next base: position 52,214,056 of record NC_136876.1, read on the forward strand.
CACTAAGACCTTTATTAGGGATAATATTAAGCGTCAGCAGATTGACTCTGCGATGTTTGATCAGGCTCAAATGGAGATCCAGACGGCTATGGAGGAGAATGCCTATCAGATGTTCCTGACCTCAGACATATACCTTGAGTACGTCAGAACCGGATGCGAGAACCCGAGTCATGTGAATCCCAATGGACTAGGAGGCCTAAAACTGGTATGCGGATACTTGCCGATGCCGACTCTAAACGAAGAGGAAGAATGGAGTTGTAATGACTTTAAAGCCAAAGCTTTGGCCACTGTAGTGGGTCTGTCTGCCAAAGCGCTACGGTCACCACCTTCCCTTCGTGCAGCGGAAGCATTAGAGAAAAGCTACAGGTAAGACATCTCTTTTTCACTATAAATTCATAATCCTGCAAAGTTGCTCGGTACTGCTTCGTTGAATCATGCAGCCTAGTGATTAAAGACCCAGTGTTGTAACTGTTGTGGGTTGAAACGCCACAAAGATTGTTTCATCACTGTCCTTGAGCAAGACACTAACTCTTCGGTTACTCCAGAAGGATCAATTCTCTCCGTGAGTGTAACGCAAGTCGCTTTGGATACATATGTCCGGTTAATGTCAAATTAATAAATTGGTAATGAGTTTTTAAGCGTGTTCTACCGTAGCTATTGCACTGAATTCTTGCTTTAAACATGAGAGGCCCTTTCTTGCAAGTTTGGAGCGGTTTGCTCTCACCTGGCTTGCATTACGGCGAGAGAGAGAGAAGGGAAAAAAACATCAATAGAGCAGCTCTTCCTTTCATGTAAATATTGTCTTGCACCAGGCCCTCTGCTGGCTCCACACAGTTTCCTCTGCTTTGAAATTCTTCCGCCGTTAGAGGATCATCTTCAAGGATCAAGGCTAGTTCACAATGCAAAATTGGTTTCAGCCGTCAAATAGATAAAACAAGTTGCACACATAAAAAATGTCACCGCTTTAAAAATGAAACTGTTGTATTTGCTTTGTTATTAACCAAAAAAAAAAAGTATCTAACTCACAAGATTTAGCTGATTTTGATTTAAATAGTCTCTGTTATTGTACTATGTAATGTGTGTTTGACACCTTTAGATGTCTTGACGAGCTGTTGGTTTGGTTGTTCAAAGACGTATATAGTCTGGGTTCAACAAAACACCAGGGGGAAATCTGGTTTGATGAATTAATACCTGTCACGGCACTTGAGGTTGTAAATGAGGTGACCCATCAAGGTGTGGTGCCAGACAAATGTTTATCCGTCTCAAAGACAGCCCGTTGGGAGGGTGATCTTGAAGAAGGTGACAGAACGTTTCATCTCTGCTTATCTTTGTCTGGTTGTTTATGTAGGAGATGATTAAGAACCAGACGAGAGTAAGCAAAGTCTCTCTCTTTTTGATGTTATTCCCTGATTTCTTTTTGAAGAATGCTCCTTGAGCAGTCTGTTTTTCCTCTCTCTTGGGGCACTTTTTTTTTGTTCATCTGAAGCATGTGGAACTTATTTCTCTCTCTCTCTCTCTCTCTCTCACACTCTCTCTCTTTCTGTGTTTCTGAATCGAGTTATTCACAAAACAACACGCAGCAGCGGTTCCTCTGTGAGTCAGAGAGACCGTGGCCTTCATCTCCTCCGTTTCTTATTTACCACCGTTCTCCTCTGATTTTCAACTGCCTCTCTTCGCACTTTTATCTAGGAAAAAAAACCCCGACGGATGGAGAATAAGCACACTTTTTGAGCGAGCGGAAAAGAAGGACAGAGGGGGGCGAGGCACCTCATGAAAGAAAGCATGAATGAGGGGGTGAGCGAGGGAAGAATGTGAACCCAGCTGTGCTAAATACCTGACTCTGAGCGAGAGCTTCCAAAGGTCAGGTTTGAGTTGGGGCCGTAGGCTATAGTCCTGCTGGGTCTCCCCTCACAGCGCTGCTGGCAGTAGGCATTCTCATAAAGAGGAGGCCCTCCTTCCCCCTTCTTCTCTTCTTTCTTTCCGCTCTCTCATGTTCTTTATTTCCCTCTCTCTCACTCTCTTTTGGTCCGACTCAGGTTCTCTACCTCCTCCTCCTCCTATTCCAGTGGAGCAGGAATGTGTCACAGCAGGAGAGAGGGGTATGGAGAGCGAGAGAGAGAGAGAGAGAGAGAGAGAGAGAGAGATTGGGAGGGGTGGGTATGTGGAGGAGGTGCCCTAGCTGAGGAAACAGCACAAGAGAAGGAATGACATGAAACGGGAAAGTTTGGAAGGGGGAGGTAAAGTGAGGAACGGGGTGCTTGGCCCAGACAAAAGGCCCCAGATATGCTCCACTGAGGGGAAGTGGCATTGGCAATTCACACAGATGTGCTGCTCACTTAACTTTCCCCCTGATCAGCCCTCACCGGGCTGCCCCAGGGGGGAGGTGGGGCAAGAGAGATGAAAGGGAAGAGAAGAGAAAAGACAAACTGAGCTTGAGTTACCCCCCCCCCCCCCCCAACACCAAGAAAAAAGACTAGTAAAAATAGCTGGACCGTTTTCACAAACATAAGGGAGGCCATGGTGGAAGCTTTTTGCAAAGTTGTTGTTTTTTGCTCTAAATGGCAAAACTAATATCTGGATGATATCGTAACATTTTCTTTTTATTTATTTATGTAACTGATGTTTTAATCCACATAGTTAAGCCTACTTTACATACTTTCTTGCTTTACTATGGTGGCAACAAGCCGCAGTTGTCAAGATGGCAAACAGGTTACCCTTCAGATGTCTTTCCCATTAACTGATGTTTTAATCCACATTACAGTCCTACAGTTAAGTAAAGTCACCTTTATTTACATAGCGCTTTTTACAATACTGCTTGTTTCAAAACAGCTTTAAAGATATAACGAGAAAGTAATGCAACAAAGTTTGTTTCCAGTAGAAAATAGCGCCATAGTCCAGCTTAAGTAAGCTAGAATCATAGTCTATGCAACTACTTAACATGCTTTCTTGCTTTACTATGGTGGTAACTAACAAGCCTCAGTTGTGGAGATGGCAAACAGGTTAACTTCAGATGTCTGTCCCATTAACTGGATGCGTCACCTTTTTTAAGGTGGCAAAAGGTAGTCAAGCTGTTTATAGCTAGCTAAGTTCCCCTTCAAACTGTTGCTCTGTCTTGACAGTAATTTTCCTGAAAAAGAAAGCTGTCAGTTTTGCCCTATTAGCTGCTGTAGTTCCCTTTGTGGCAAGGCTGAGAGTGCAGCTGAACACATTTCGGAAAGCGATACACTTTTGAACCTTATAGGATCAGTCCCTTCTGAGTAACCTGAGGATAAGTGTCTTGCTCAGTTGTGAATTCATGAATTAACCAAGCTTCCTTCCAGTTACAAGCCTTGAGATTTAACAACTACACCATCCTTTCAACTAAAAAAACTAAATATTTGTTTTTGTCCTTTTAGGTCCTACAGACGCAATGACCCTGGAAACCCCTATCGTGTTGCGTCCGGTTATAGTTTTGCCCCTGCCACCAGTGCCAATGACAGTGAGGTCTCCAGTGATGCCCTGACAGATGACTCGATGTCTATGACAGACAGTAGTGTGTAAGTGTGTACATGTCTCATATTAACCAAAGTAATAAGAAAATGTGTCTTTCTAAAACACTCTTTCTATATTTGCCTGTTTCATAACATGGTTAGCTGCCTACCTAGATAGCACTGTTGATTATCATAGACACATTTGAATGATGCCTAAAAATTAGATCTTGAAAGATTCATGGTATAGTGTATCTTTAGCCTGTGGTCAAAGTATAACATCTCTCTTGGGCTGTTGGCAGACATTGAGTTTAAGTATTTAGTCGTTTAGTCATGATAATGAGATGGTACACATTCAGGTGATACATTGACATTTAAATGTGTTTATGAGATGTTTTTAATGCATTGCTGGAGTCTGGAGGGGCTTGGAGTGGACCCAAGAGTAGATAGAGATAATGTGCTTCCTCTATCCGTTAATTAAAGCTAATGTTTGCAAATTCTTCAGCAGGAAATGATACTGGCTAGTTTGTCCTCCTTTTTTGCTCATGTTCTTTTCCTATATAGCTTTGATCTTCAAGGGCTTTCTTTTCAGACTTTGCACAACATAGTCACCAAAGACATAGTCATTATTTATTGGTTTTGCCATTGTCCCAGGAAAAAAGGGAGGGGTTGGGGGTAACTCGCCATGTGGACTATAAGACACTCATCGAGGTGCTTTGGCAGTAAATTAAAGGAATCTCAACTCGCAGGGAGGTTTGGTATGAGCCCACCGCGGCTGGAACGAAGGGATTCAGTGTCAGCTAGGCCTTTGAGAGGTTAGCCATTTCTGGAGCACAAGAGCAGGTCACCTGGGATTAGGGTGTTTGGGACCCCCATCCCCCAGACGCTCACGTACGCCACCCATTCAACCCCACCTCAGCCTGAAAGCAGCCCTCCCCCCCCTCTGTGTTTGCGGCAGAGGCAATTGTGCGAGTGCATAGCTAAGTGCAGAGAGTGAGAAATAAAGTGCATGCTGGATGAAAGGCTTAACTGAATCGCTTTCAGCCCATTGTTAGGCCCCGGGAGCTTAGAGGGATAAGAGGGTGGCTGGCTGCTTTGAAAATTACTTGCACAAGTGAATAGGAGATTCCCATAAAGCACAGCCAGCCTGTGACACCCCAAAGCTCCCAACAGAGAAAGTGTCTGTGGACAGTGGGCTGATTGAACCAAAGATTAATATTTTGATAGGTGCGACCATTCAGCACTTTTTTTTAAATGAAATGTGCAACTGCTTTCTTGGGTGACTCATACTCATACTGAACTCGAATCATCTCCCATTTGAAGTATAGTAGAAACTGCAGTATAGTACTTACAAGGTTACTACATTGATTCAAGTGAATCCGTGAAATAAAAGTTTATCAAACATTTACTTGTTCTGAAAACACAGATTTTTACTGAATTTTGTTTTGTCTACTTGCTTAAAAGCCCATTGATTTTACCCATATTTAGCCATTGCATTTCTTATTTAATCTTTTGTTTTTATTTGTGCCACTTTGAAGTAGCATACGCGGTGGGAAAAACAGCCTCTGTGTTCTTTATTTGGAGGCTGATTTGATTGGAATAGCTGCGTTTTTATTTGAGTTAAAAGGCACAGCGTTAAATCAGAATCTGAATTCCAGATAAAGGGAGGGAGGGAGCGAGGGAGGGGAGGAGAAGTGGGGGAAATTTTGCTTATATCTTATTTATGGATTTACTTGGACGCTAGGGAATGCCGCTGCGCCGACTTCAAACATTACCTTATCTTACAAACCAGCCTTTTGATGTGCGCAAGATCAGAGGCTGACTGCCGAGCGCTTGCCAAATGAAGATTGGAGCGACGGCTTTATGCGCATGACTGTGAGCTTTCAAAGACGTGCTGGAAACTGCATTTGGGCTAGGTCATACACTTCAGAGTCAGAACAGAGCAAAGGAAACTGGCCTGGCTTAAAAAAAAAAATGAGGCAGAGCGAAGGATGAGAAAGTTGTCTGGATTTAGAGGCAAGAAAGGGCAAGATTGAAGAGGTGGAGGTTTAGGAACATTCTGCCATGGATTAGATGGATTAGGAGTGTTTATGGAAACACGAGACGTCTTTTTATTGTTATTGGTAACGTCATATAGATGTCGGTAGCTGTGCTTGATTGTATGTTGGCATTAGTACGTAGCAAGATTTGTTTTGCTGCCCTACGGCTTGATCGTGGCCCTGGGCGTCTGTGCTGGGCAAAAGTTTGCACTGTTTTCTGGGCCATTATTTCCACAACATATTAAGTGTTGATCTGTTTGTATTTGAGTTTCTTTGAAACACTATTGCTGCTAAAGATGTTTGTGCAGCATGTGTATGTTGGTGTATGAGTATGGGCAGTGAATAACCTTCATCGTTCTCTATGTGTCCTGATAGAGATGCCATCCCTCCTTACAAGCTGGGAAGTAAAAAACAAATACAGCGAGAGATGCAGCGCAACATGAGGATGAACGGCCAAGTGTCTCTACCTGCGTTCCCTGTAAGTGTCCTTGCCATTCTTCTGAACTACACACACAACTCCAACATCACCCCCAATTAAAAAGCATTACCCTCTCACGGTTGTGGACCATTCGTGTTGTTGTGCTCTTTCTCGGATAATGACTCTTAATAAACTGCCACGCCGCACTAAATGAGTCTGTTTTATCCTGAGGCACCAAAATCAACTGTCTCTCTCTGAGAGCGCTTTGATCAGCGGATGAATGGGGCTGACTTCAAGGGAAGTGACAACTTCCAACTGAGCTGCACCCTTTTTAGTCCTCCAACAGCACCCTCCATCCCCCTCTCCCTCGTTTCCTCCCTGTCTCCCTGAAAGCAGAAAAAAGAGAGGGTCAATTTGTGTTTGGAGAGAGGGTTTGGAAAGACAACTTGTTAATGAAGTCAAACAAACCCGTATCCACCCTCCCCATGCCTCCTCATCCTTTCTTACTCTCCTTTTTGTTTCTTTTTTCCTCTTCCCCGTCACTTTGGTCACTCTTTGTGCACTTGTACTCCCATACATGCAATTTCAAGCTCTGTGTTGGAAAAACTTCCCATTTTCTGTGTTGTGTCTCTCTCTCTCTTTTCTTCTCTCCCTTTTTTCTATCTTGTAATATTTCCCTTCTGATTTGGTGCTGACTGGCTGCCTCTCCCGGGATGTTACTTTTAGGCAGCAGGGGCCCAGAGCCGCTGCAAGTCTCACCAGCATCTCGTCTTCCTTTCTTCTCTCTTTCGTCTTTCCCTTCATCTCCACAAAGAGATGGAAAGAGGAAGCCAAATCAAGAAAGGCAGGGCGCAAAATAATAATAAAAATAATAAGAAAGTGATTGAAAATCCTTGTGTGAGACGCACACACATGGGGAAGGAGGATAATGTGGCTACTGTAGCTCAAAGGTGCCCGCTGTCGTTGGGGGGGAATAAATTACCTCGGCGCTTCTGATCTCCCACCGCTTGACTCCTCTAGTGGCGGCACACATCTCACCATCTTACTTTCTCTTCTTTTAATCCCCCTCTCTTTCCTTTTTTCTTTGCCTCCCTCCTTTTTCCCCCTGTCGATATGTGACTTTTATTGCTAGATGTAAAGCCAGTGTCCCTGCCGCCCCTGGTGAGCGTTTGATATTTGACGAGGGCTCTTTGAAGCTGCCTCACTTCACAGGCCGGGCTGATGGCTTGGTTGCACTACAGAGGGAACAAGCCGAGGCTCCTTAGAGCGTGACCAACTGCTCATGCCGGCAGCGGCCCATGCCAGTGGTGTGGGGCATGTGTCTGTGTTTGTGTGTGCATTGGATGGGCAGTGGACTTATGCAGGGAGGGCAGCTGTAGAAATCAACCCCTCCTGTCCTGTCTGGTCTTCTTGCTAATCTGTATCTCTCTCTCTGGTTGTGCAGAGGACGCGGCGGCCACCTAAGGAGATGACTCCCGTGGAGCCAGCAGCCTTTGCAGCACAGTTGATAGCCAAACTGGAGCGTCTGAAGCGGGAACAGGAAACCATGAGCTCCCTGGAGGAGAGACTTCAACAGATTCAGGAGGTTTGTATTGCTGCAATTCTCTGGAAATGTTGTCACTATATCAAATAGTTAAATGGTTAAAGAGTTGAGTTCTGTTTCCTTAAACCAGTGGTCTCAAACTCAATTCCTGGGGGGCCACAGCTCTGCACAGTTTTGCTCCAACCCTAATCAAACACACCTGATCCAGCTAATCAAGGTCTTCAGGACTACTAGAAACTTCCTTGCAGGTGTGAGTTTGAGCTGGTTGGAGCTACACTGGCTCTCCAAAAATTTAGTTTGAGACCACTGCTTTAAACAGTTCCCCTAAATGGCTGTTAGCAAGTATTTCTTTTTAAAATCGCGTTTCTGTGTGCGCTTATAGGAGGAGGAGCGGGATGAATCTGAGGTGTCTGGAAGCAGTGCATCCCACCCTCTGCCTTTGCTCCCTCCTGGGTCTTACGAGGAGGACCCCCAGGCCATCCTGGACGAGCACCTTTCCCGAGTCCTCAAGACTCCTGGCTGTCAGTCTCCAGGAATGCTTCGGCATTCCCCACGCTCCCGCTCTCCTGAACAGCGGCCACTCCCTCGGGGAGGTCCCAGCACCAGGTCGCAGTCTGGCTCTGTGAATGGGCACGTGCCAGCCAAGAGCTTCGTCTCCAGACAGTCAACCAAGCACATCCATCACCACTACATTCATCACCACGCTGGGCCCAAAAGCAAGGAGCAGATCGAGGCGGAGGCGACCCAGCGGGTGCAGTGCCTGTGCCATGGGTCTTCAGATTGCTGTTCTGCCCCTTACATTCGCAGTCGGAGTCTGGGAAGAGACCAGTGTGGCAGCTCTGCAGAAGTGGCCTTGGGGTATACTACAGCTTTTATTCTTTATATTTGTCATTGCTTTTTAATTGTGGCATCCTGGTGTCAATAGATAGAATGGTAACACTTTATTTAGATGGTCCCTTCTGAACATCCCTTCTAAAACTTGTTTTCTTTTCCTGCTGCTAGGCATTGCAGCTCTTTATCCAAGCGTTTGTGTAAATCTGGAGAGGAGGTGAACACGGAAGGGTTGGAAAACAGTCTCCTTCAGTTGCCAGCTGACAGTACAGACCGCTCTCAAAACGTTTGGCAGTGGATCCTGGAGAGCGACCGACAGGCAAAGCACAAGCCCCACAGGTCTGTCTTGCAACTGTGGTTATGTCTATGACTCTTGTTCTCTGAAAATTCTTGTGCATGCGCCTTTGATACTACCAATGTTTAGTTAGGATAATTCACGATTTGATACGTCACGATTCTGAACTCACGATGGATACTATTACGGTACTCAAAGACATATGGTAAAAAATGTACGGTTGATTAAAATGCTAAATTTGGTATTACATTGCGGGTGTAAATGAATGGGCTTGGACTTGTTGCTGGAAACCCAATGCACAGGATAATAGAGACACCAAAATATTCATGATTCTGAGGCTGAAAATACAGAATTATTTTAGATGAATATGCTTGTCAATGACTAGATATATTTAAAATAATGTAGGACACAATTTTCTATTGTGACATGATATATTTGTACACCCCTTGGGAGTAAGCATCCCGTTTTCGTTACTGTATGGAGCAATAGTTTTGTAGATAGAGGCTCACCATCTGGCCTCAGTCTGTGTGCCATTTACTTACACTGTGAATTTGTCTATTGTTGCAGCACTCAAAATGTAAAGAAGTTGCACTGTTTGGATTCCCCACGCACACACACTTGGGGAGGTGGTGGAAGCAGTGGGCATCTCCGTGCCCATCAGCCCGCACACCCCTTCGTTCAGGACCCTGCCATGCCACCTCTACCCCCTCCCAACACCCTCGCACAGCTGGAAGAGGCGCGCAGACGCCTGGAGGAAGTTTCCAAACCCTCTAAACAGAGGTATGAGATCCAGTCTACACCTTTATTTTTAACACTTTGTATGCAATTTCTTTCTAAAAACTCTTGATTGATGTTAAAATTTATTATATGGTTTCCTCTTCACAGGCATTCAACATCAAGCCTTCAGAGAGACAAGAGTCACCCAGTGCCTGTTCAAAATGGCAGTTCAGTGCTTCAAACGGATGAGTACGTATCTCCTTATTGTCATCCTCCTGCACACTACCATTTATTGTTCAATGATGAATGACACACACATGCATGCAGCGCGACAGTCCTCAAATGCTTTGCAGCCATTAGTATTTCCTCCTTTCAAAAACATCTGGTTGTTCTTTCTCTTGGTATCTGGGCCTGGCTAGTATTTAAAGTGTGGAGCTTTGGCCACCTGACGGCAAAACCCTGTTTCATTTTTAATTAGCTGACCTTCTGTCACAGTCTAAGGCTGGGATGCACTTTCTGATGTAGCACTACGAAGTGGAGAAAGGGGCCAATGTAGGGCGTACTTGATCTGTCTAATCTTAGCCATCATTCTCTTTATTCAACTCTCAAATGCAGTACTTTGAGTTTAACAAAGTGATGCTGTCAATCAACTATTGACTAAAACACTGTTCTGTGTTTTTTTTTTAGTGTGCTTAACCTAGACAAATATTAACCTAGTCATGAACTAATATGTAAAGCAATCTTGAAGTCTGATAATTAGGGTTTAGAGTTCAAGTCATTAATCCTACATGAGCAATAGTAACAGTGATTCTGGCCTTAGCAAACACCTTGTTCTGATCTTTAAAGGCCTAGCTAACATTTTACTCTCCTGTGATTTATCTTTACAATTGTTTTCATCTCTGTTCGTCTTTACAGACCGAAAGATCCCAAGAAGATGCCAGGTTGCCACAGTAGTTTGGGCTCAGAGACAGTGGTCACGTACTTCTTTTGCGGTGAGGAAATCCCGTACCGCAGAATGATGAAAACACACAGCCTCACACTTGGACACTTCAAGGAACAACTACGGAAAAAAGGCAACTACAGGTATACTCTCAATTCAATTTTCAACTAGAGAAATTATGTTGGCTGGTTGTTGATATTAAGGCTGCTGAAGACTTTGAATTTGTATATATTAGTTTTGCAATTGGCTGACCCCAAAGAATATTCTTGCGAGGTATTTGTTGATGTGTTTTGACACTGGTTGTGTTGGTCTCTGCAAGACTGCGATGTTTACTGTAAACATTCACATTAGCAGCAAGTATGGAGTTAAGACGACAGGAAAGAGAGAGGGGTGGTTGCACAGAGAAAGAAAGAATGAGGGAATTTTAACTGTAGCCGTTTGGTCACATCTGGTATTGATTTCATCTTAAGGCACATTTAATAAGCAGCTCTTTGAAGCCCAGGCCTTTCATTTGATGCACAAAGACTCGCACACATTTTTCAACAATTGTATCAAGCTACGTTGCTCTCATACATTTGTGTGTGTGTGTGTGTTTACATAAGACTATCATTTTTTTTAATGATTACTTCTCATTTATATCAAAGGCTCTCTTTGTTTTGCCCTTTTTATTTGAATGGGGTACTGTCGGATGGCCGCCAATGGGTTTCCTTGTGCATGTTGTCTCCATAAAAGCCCATTTTAAGCACACCGGAACAATTGAGGAACTTTTGCTGGTAACTACGCTGGTTATAGCTTTTAAATCCCCCTTGACCGAAAATCTTTAATGCGCCATGTTGAACATGCGGTTGCAGGGTTATCCATCCCTAGTTTATCAACTCTCTGTATAAAATAGTTTGTCTGAGGCCTGTATTCTATAAAAATTCCCAATGTTAAGGACCCCTCTCTGACCATGCACATTTTCAAGGAAAAGGGAATTCAAAGCTGAAGGTTTTAATCGCAGAAAATGTGTGGAGTCGGGTCATTTCAACATGGCAGAAATTCAACAAAGAACAGTACTGCCAGAGTTGCCAGACGATATTGGTGCCAGATGTTGCGAAGAGAAAATCTTGCCATATAAAACATGCTCCAATGGAAAGACTTCTTTCTCTTTTTCTTTCTTCTTCTCCCTCTCTCAAACAAATAAGAGCCATGCTGCCCTTTTGAAGATTTTGCGGAGGAGGATATAGCTTATTCTCCAGAAATAAGGATGTAATTATGTGCCATGTTGCAAGGATTCTAGTTTGTCCCTCATTTTTGAAGTTAAGCTTGGGCAGTGGGAAAACAATGGATTGCTTCCGACATATTTAAAGAAGAAAAGAAACTTTGTTCTTGTTGTTTTGATTCACGGTTATTCCTGTGTGTGTTTTATGTGAACTGTTTCTATGACTTGGTGGTGTTTGCTTGTAAAAAAACCTAGCATGCACCGCAGCGCAATTTAGTAAGAGGGGGCATTTTCCATTACAAAGCCAATTACTGAGGCAAACCTCACCACTCCCTCCCCTCCCACTGTTTTCTCTTCCTTCTGGAGGAGGTGGAGATCATTAGTGCATCAGAGGTGGAGGGAAAGAGACAAATCGGACAATAGAAATGAGGCAAAGAGGCTATCCATCAAGGTCAAACACTAGATTAAGCTCAGGCTCGTCCCCATCACAATGTGGTAATGAAAAAAAGTTTGTGTAGACTCCTCGGCACCCAAAAATGTCAACCCTTGTGAAAGATCCCCGTCATTTGCTCACAGAGCTCCCAATTAGACACAAGAAGCCTGATGGTAGATTGGTGGTGGTGTTTAACTGACCCTCTAATTTAGGCTAAAGCAACTCTTTGTCCCCCAAATAGTGGAGTGCAATGCAGGATCGCATTAGTGTGTGATATGGATATTTGGTTTCGCTTTAGTTTGATGGTCCCTTTCACACATTCTATTGACTATAAGTAGCGTCGCACCTACGTGTCTACTAACTCTCATTAGCGTGTTAGTAGAGTATTAGTAGACTGGTACGGTTAGGGTTACAATAAGTTGACATGTACTTGCAAAGGTAATTATAGTCAGTGTAATGTCTGTTGGAGGACCATCACAATAACTTTGCAGACTAATGCTCGAATGAGAGTAAGTTGACATGTAGTTGCTTATAGTCAACCGAATGTGAAAAAGGGACCATCAACATAGTGTTACCGGATATTTAAGGCGAGACACTACAGGTAAATAGGGTACAATTTTAAAATATCACCATGAAACTTCCTCAGTTGATTACTTACACAAGTTCATAAAAAAAATGTATTACAAGTTTTTGAAATTTGTATGTTTAATTATGCAAATTAGGCATTATCTTATTAAATATGCGCACTTTTGCATACATTTTCGGTAGATAGATCTGAACATATGATAAAGCCAGGTGCAAAATTATTTTTTCATTTTGTTTACACACAAGATGCAAAAAGATGTTCAGAGGGATTTCAGGATATATGCTTTCATCTCCTAGGAAATCTAAATATACTGTCCACAGTCTTAAATCGATTTTCGCCATATTTTTTTTATTAAAATGTCCCATAAATCAGGCCAGGAATGATTTATTAACAAACCCCTCTGAGCATATCTTCAGAATACTGCTAAGTGTATAACTGGAGAGTTTGGTGAACATCGGCTGAGATGTTTATACTGGAGAATGACAAAAAACTCATTTTGAGAAAAGGCATTTAAAGATTTATGTAAAAATTCATACTTTTTTTAGTGGAAACAACTATTTACTGACACAATATCTCATCAAATCATCAGCAACAACAATACAAACCACCTAAATCACATCAACACTTATAAACACAGCATTTATGGCCTTCAACTGAGCAGAAAAACAGTCAAAAACACACATCTGAATGTCAGAGCGCGTCACGTGATGCGTCTGAACCAATCACGGTGTCAGAAATTGACATCAGCCAATGAGATTTCACTTTTAGAGTTAAATGCCCATTGTACTTTCACGATTGGTTGCAATGCTGGGATGGAAGAAGGCCCTTTGACCTATAGATCTACATGTTTCTGAATGCCATCCGCAGTTTGTTGACCGCACACTTGCTCTGTTTCAGGTACTACTTCAAGAAGGCCAGTGACGAGTTTGAATGCGGCGCTGTGTTCGAGGAGGTCTGGGACGACTGCACCGTTCTGCCCATGTATGAGGGCAAAATCCTCGGCAAAGTGGAGAGAATGGACTAGATGAACACGACGGCCCACATGTGGACTTTACCCAGCACTCAAGACTTAACTCGAAGAGCAGAAAACGGACGTTTTAATGAAGCTTAAGAAGTTTAGACGTTTGGCGTACCCAAGCTATTGAAGGAATACTTAGCCTATGAAGTACAGAGGGATCTGAACCAGCAATGCATCGTGAGAAATGTGTTCCTTTGCTTCGGAAAACTACGAGAGATGTTATGATGACCAATGAAGATGCAGTCAAACCACTTGCTTGTTTGGACATGCCAACATTGGTGTGTTACCTTACTATGAACTGCTGACCAGCATTTGTGATAAATATAAATGTGTATACATGTGTTGAATGCGAGAATGTGTGCATGTGTAATACAGAGGTGCTCATATGTACACAAAGTTATAATATGCTTCTGTCACAAGTTAAAGACTTTATTGCTATTTATTGAACTGTCATTCCCCTCATACCTGTGTTCAGATGATGGACAAGCTGCTTATTTTGATTGGGAGATCTTTCCAATGTTATACATGCATGGACGGATGTCTAGAGTCACGTCACCTTAACTCAAAAGACTGTACCAGGAATTTTCTCCTCTTGCCAATGAGAACGAACCTCTCCAAACCTCTCTGCTGATTGGGTGGACATTTCTACCGTTTAACGCCCAGTTAATAGTTGTTGCATCTTTAGTGCCTTTGGTTTAAGGTCCAGACATTGCACAGGAACCAATAGCCTTGTCCTGGAACCTGTTCCAAAACTCTTATTAAAAAAATAAATAAACACAGTAATAGGAAGTCATACTATTGAAAAAATCTTAAATTCAGCAAGGTCTGAGAGAGAGTGTGCATGGAAAGGGTTAATGTCCTGTGTAAACGTTGAGTGGAAAGGCCTGGAGTTGGATAAATTGGCATGAGCGGATACAAACATGCCATCGCGAGTGTATTATACAGTACCTGTGCCTACATGGATACCATGCTGTGTGCTGCCCTGTTTCAGGGTGTGAATATTCCCTTGCTTTTCTGAGGGGTTTATGTTTAAAATAAGTTTTTTATGCTTTGGATATCTTGTAATCATGACATTACTTTTCAGTGTTTTCCTCCCCAAATTTTGTTTGTGTTCCACTTAAAAATGTAAATTATGCATTATATAGAGCTTCATTTTAAAGACGACTTGGTACTTTAATTATTGTAATTATGAAGAGATGTAGCCTTTATTAAAAGTTATATTTTTTAAATGAACGCCAGCATGTGTGCGTGCTTCACTACTGTGTGTCTGTGTTTGGTTGAGTTTGTTCGAATGATTATTTTGTTTTCATTTGAAAATGATTCCCTGGGGATCAGAAGAAGTCTTTTCTGCTCACCAAGGCTGCATTTATTTGATTAAAAATACAACAAAAAAAAGTTAGATTGTTAAATATTATGATTTTTTTTTCCTAATTTCATTTATTCCTGTGATCAAAGCTGAATTTTCAGCTTCATTACTTCAGTGTCACATGATCCTTCAGAAATCAGTGTAATATGCTGATTTGATGGCCAAGAAACATGAATTATTATTATCAATGTTAAAAAGTTTTTTTTGGGGGGGGATTCTTTGAATAGAAAGTTCAAAAGAACAGCATTTATTTGCAATTTATAATATTACTAAATATTCAATGTCTTTACTGTAACTTTTGATCAATTTTATTCATCCTTGATGAATAAAAGTATTGATTTCTTAAATTTTTCCCCCTAAAAAATAAAATAAAAATTCTTACTGACCCCAAACTTTTGAACGCTGGTGTATAATGTTACAAAAGATTTATATTTCAGATAAATGCAGTTCTTTTGAAATTTCTATTCATCAAAGAATCCTGAAATAAAAATGTAAATAACTGTTTTCAACATTGATAATAATCATAAATGTTTATTGAGCATCAGATCATCATATTATCCTGATTTCTGGAGGATCATGTGACACTGAAGACTGGAGTAATGATGCTGAAAATTCAGCTTTGATCACGGGAATAAATTACATTTTAAAGTATATTCACATAGAGAACAGATGATTTACATGCTAATAATAAGTCACAATATTATTATTTTTTCTTTTTTTTTTATCAAATAAATGCATCATTGGTGCGCAGAAGAAACTTCTTTTAAAAACATAAAAAATCTCACCGATCAAAACCTTTTGGCCACTTTAAAAAATGTTGGGTTGTTTAACCAAATTTTGGGTCAAATATGGACAAACCCAAATGTTGGATCAAAAATGCAATTTAAAAATGTAACCCAATGGCTGGGTTTGTCCAAAATTGGGTTAAAACAACCCAGCATTTTTTAGAGTGTAGTGTTTGTCCACCAAAAATTCTGCAAAATGGTCCACATATCCATTTGATAGTATGACTGATAATAACAATATAATTTGAGAAGGTTTTCAGTCTCCACTTTGAGGACAGTCCTCACACCCTACAGTGAAACTTGTCTAACTTTTACTATTCCACACATTTCCCCTAAAATCCTGACCCAAAAAATGCTCAAGTCTTCATGTTTAGCTTTAACCTGCTCGTGATCTTAAAGTTACACTTATACTTTTACCAGTTGACCTCCTCCTCGCTGTTTTAGACTCCTCTGAGGCCAGATTTAGGGTCTCTGACAGGAAGTTTGGTAAGGACAAGATGAATGATAGCATGAGGATATCATAAAGAGACTCCCTGATTGGCTGTTAATCCCATCCATTAAAGTGCATGCGGGGTTCCTGCCAGTCGGGGGTAGCGCTGGGGCTGTTTGTACACCACTGAAGGCTTTGTTCATGGATCATTCCCTCCAGCACATCCATGCTTAATTAAAATCTCACCCCCTGTAGCTCCTTCCATGAGAAACCAACTCCAAGGTGAAGGCCTTTCCCAGAAAACCCCTATTGCTTCCTCCAATGCTTCCCTCGAGCTCAAGAACGGCCCATTATGTTATGTGACCCTGGACCACAAAACCAGTCACATGGGTCTTTTTTTTATTTTATAGAGATTTATACATGATCTGAAAGCCTAATAAATACGTTTTCCATTGATGTGTGGTTTGTTAGGATAGGACAATATTTGGTCGAGACACAACTATTGTAAATCTGGAATCTGAGGGAGCAAAAAAATCTAAACATTGAGAAAATCTCCTTTAAAGTTGTGCATTTATGTTCACGATTGTGCTGCATTCACTCACAAAAATACATGTTTTATATATTTACGGTAGGACATTTACTAAATATCTTCATGGATCATCTTAATATCCTAATGATTTTTGGCATAAAAGAAAAATGGATAATTTTGACCCATTTTTTTTTTTACCCAGAAAATAAACTACAATTTGTTTTTTTATACATTACTTTCTTATTCAAACAAAATCCTGTCATCCATCCTCTGTTCCTCTTTCATAATTTTCACCATAAATGTGTTTTAGGAGGACGGATCAATACAGTAAAAAGAACATAAAAAAAATGTAGGATGTCTTTTCTGTTCACCGAATACTTTTGAATCTTCGCTATTGCTTCAAACGTGCCGTTATTAATTGCGTAGTGACGTGTGTGTTCAAGTAAGCCAGATATGAGCAGATTCTGTGCAATCCGCTGTGTTTAATATATCATGAGGACTCATGAGTAAATCTGTGCAGATTTGACTACAAGAACAGCAAAGTGAGTAACATAATAACATTTACATTACATTTATCTGACGCTTTTATCCAAAGCGACTTACAATTGCTATATATCAGAGGTCGCACGCCTCTGGAGCAACTAGGGGTTAAGTGTCTTGCTCAGGGACACATTGGTGTCTCACAGTGGATTCGAACCCGGGTTTCTCTCACCAAAGGCATGTGTCTTATCCATTGCGCCACCACCACCCAATTACATCCAATTACTTAACTTGATTTGACAGTGTTACCCGCCACAGTTGATCTTTACCCACATTTGTGGTGTTGGCGGGTGTTAGTTTCAAACCCGGATCACTATAACGTGGAGGGAGGACATGCTTTTCTTGAGAGCCTCTCCACACTTGGTCCTGGGAGATGTGAGCTTTGCCAGAGTCGGGGCAACTGGTTTTTCCCGGGGCTAATTGGAGGATTAAAATGCCCCTGGAATCACCTCTCAGAGACAATGCTACGGCATAATGAAGCACTTCAGACCCCGGTGAGAAATCCCAGCCATATTTGTTCCCATTATCAGCCTTTAATTTGCTCCCTCGTAGAAAATTAATAAATGCAGCAGTAATTTGGCCACTAGAGCCCTGTTTGTACGAGTGCGCACCAGCTTTAGAGATATAGGCTGCAGTGCTAGAGTGTTTTTCCTTTGACGAACACAGCCTGGCAGAGATCAGAGCACGCATGACCCTCGACTTGTCACTTCCCGTCTCCTAATTGTCCTTCGTTTCATAGAGTGAACTCTATTTTAAAGTTTCCTGTGCTTTGATCGTGAAATCATCTAGGAAACTCTTAGCTGTATTTCCCTGAACGGCCGTGACCTAAACGTTCCCGTAACAACATCCCGCAATCCTGGAGAGGCCAATGCGGACATTTCATTTAATACTCAACTATATTATTGATCCGCCTGCATTGAGTCCCCTCTCCAGAGCGGCGATATATATAAATTAACTAAATTAATAACTTTTTTTACAACAGAAATGAACCATCGCTGAGCTTTCTTAAGCTGGACTGTGTCGCTATTTTCCTCTGGAAACAAACTTTGTTGCATTATTTTCCTGTCATCTCTGTAAAGCTGCTTTGAAACACTGTGTGTTGATTTAATATTTATTGAAACGTGCAATACGCATGTCAGTGTTTTCACAGATTTACGTTTTTTGACATTTACGCGGAGATGCTAACATGTTAGCGTCCCCTTAGTTAATAACTAATGATCTTTGCAACGGAAGTGAATCAATCAAAACTAACTTTAGCTGGACAATAACTTTATTCTAGAGTTGCTGTAAAGCCTAAACAATCTCTGTTGCTGTAATTTGTACCTTTGAAACTTCATGGGAATTGCAGGTGTGAACGCAGGGAGACTTTACCGTTGACTGACTTAGCCCCCAAGTCGTTTAGACAATGTCTCGTCATTAGATTGATGATATCAGTGCTCTCTTACTTCTCACGGCACAAAGCGAAGCACGTGGGAGGCAGAAGAGTAACCATATCAGGCGGTGTGTGTGCCAGCGGCTCGCTAACTGTTTCATTCACTGCATTGTGTGGGGTGGTAATTGGCATTAAGCGCTACTCTGGCGGCTTTAACCAGCTTCAGTGTGTGTGAAAGAGAGAGAAAGAGACAGCTAAAGCTGCCTTAGTTCACTTCCCAGCCAACATTAGCTCGCATGGCAGGCCGGGGCTATTGTGCTACTTCACTTTTGTTACACTTAAGAGAGAACCGGTTCTGCCAAAAAAATGGGTCTCTGTTGATAGATTTATTTGCCAGGTAAAAACATTCGGCTGTGAAACGTGGGAGAAAACGAAGTGTGTGTGTGTGTGTGTGTGTGTGTGTGTGTGTGTGTGTGTGTGTGTGTGTGTGTATGAGGAGGGTTAAAGGATAAATGAGGAAGAAAAAAAGAAGGAAAAGAGAGCGACAGAGACTGAGACATGGGCTATTGCCAAGAGACACATCAAAGCGCTCCCTTGATGTTTATTTTGAATGGGCACTAATGGTTTCTGAAGGCAAAGAATTGCAGCAGGAAGACGAAAAGAAAGAGCGAGAGACACAGACAGAAGTGTGGAGCCAGCCTGCGATCCTGCGAGGGCACAGATATCCCCATCTCGTGTCTCTAAAAGCAACAGCGGGGTGTGGCGATGGAGGAGATGCTAAGACCTGGTTATGATTACACACACCCATGTTCCTGGTGCACTGCTTTGAGCCTTGTTTGCCCATTGGCTTTGTTTTTATAGTTGATCAGCCGTCTTCTTGACCCACAACCTTTTCATTTCAGTCAGGACCACTGTCGTTGAATACGATTGACAATTAGCATACAGTTTGGATTGGCGGAATGGTTCTGTTCTGGGCAAGAAACTAGCCTAGCATGGATAAGAGCAGCAATAACCCTCCTTAGGGTGAACAGAACAGAACCAACATTAATGTATTTCATTCAAAGGGGAATCATAATGCCGAATCCTGACTGATGAGAGGTGGAGCTGGGGATGGAGGAGGGTAATTAGCTCCTGAATCCTGACAGATGAGAGGTGGAGCTGGGGAGGGAGGAGGGTAATTAGCTCCTGAATCCTGACTGACAAGAGGTGGAGCTGGGGAGGGAGGAGGGTAATTAGCTCCTGAATCCTGACTGACGAGAGGTGGAGCTGGGGAGGGAGGAGGGTAATTAGCTCCTGAATCCTGACTGACGAGAGGTGGAGCTGGGGAGGGAGGAGGGTAATTAGCTCCTGAATCCTGACTGACGAGAGGTGGAGCTGGGGATGGAGGAGGGTAATTAGCTCCTGAATACTGACTGACGAGAGGTGGAGCTGGGGAGGGAGGAGGGTAATTAGCTCCTGAATCCTGACTGACGAGAGGAGGAGCTGGGGAGGGGGGGGGGGTAATTAGCTCCTGAATCCTGACTGACGAGAGGAGGAGCTGGGGAGGGAGGAGGGTAATTAGCTCCTGAATCCTGACTGACGAGAGGTGGAGCTGGGGAGGGAGGAGGGTAATTAGTTCCTGAGAAACGCGATAGCTGCTGATAATACTGAAGGATCTTATATATGTATACAGTGATAGGCGTCGTATTCCTATAGGTAGATGTGGATCAGATGAGAGTCACTGATGCGAGCTTGACTAACGTGACCTGCCAGAACTGACCCTACTCTTGATTTTCTTGCCCCATTCTCTTTATTTTGAAATCAGCAATTGTTAAAGACACCGAACTTAGAGCTAAATAAAGAAAAGTGTGCATGTTTGCATGCTTGTGGCTCCTGGATGTAGATCAAATGAACCTGAACACATCACATAACTGTGGCTTCTCTATGAATGCGGACGCTCGATGATCGGGAATATGTCATGTCTTCACTTGCTGTAGTTCCTCGGTTCATCATGATTCATGAGCCGGCTTCAGGGGAGACTTTTATGTCATATCACCTCTAAAACTCATCCAAAATCTCCACGCCTGAACATACCAAACTGAAGGATTCTGTGGTGGAGTAAATTCTACAGAAAAAACATAGTGTGACCCTGGATCACAAACCCAGTCTCGAGTCGCACGGGTATATTTGTGGCAATAATACAGAAAAGTAAATTCTATATTAAAGGATAATTCCGGTATTTAACACATTGAGTCTATATTGTAGTTTGTTTTGGATGAACAAGAGTGGTGGACAACATTTTTTTGACAATGGTTCCTCTCTCGAGTTTTTTACTATAATAGAATTGGCCATGGACCCATTTAACATTGGAGCCAATGGCCATGGCAATAATACAGAAAAGTAAATTATATATTAATACTCAAATTCAGCTTGTAGAAATTAAAGCGTAAATATCAATATTATAAAATTAAGTAAAACCCACTGAAATTCAACCCAGCATGCAATAGGGTATAAATAATTAATAATAAGGTTGCATTTTCACTGTTTTCCAGCTGTATTTACATAGTTTTATTATTATTTGTGTTGTTAGGTTTTATAAATTGCTGTTTTGTGACATCTGTTGTTCATTTTCTACTCTAAATGACACAATCATAAAAAAAAGTATCCGAAGAATGTTACCGTTATTGCACTGTTAACCCTTACTGTAGAAAAAGCCCAAATTCTTACAATATCATACCATTTTCCATTAAAACAGTAATATACAGGAATATACCTACAGGAATATACTGTGAATTAACAGCGCTCAAAGTCGACACTCAGAGGCTGTTTTCCCAATCACACCCTATACCCTCATTCACTATTCCCTACATTAGTTCACTAATATATAGTCCACTTGAATGAAAAGAAGTGAGTGAATTGAGACACTGATGAACACCTGATAAGCAGAATCACTGAAGGACAGAGAAACAAGAACAGAAAAAAAAGAAACACAAGAACTACAACTGACTTCCAGAAACACTGAGTGTGAAACCAGTCTGACATTATTTATTTCATACATGTACAAAAGTTATTCTTGAGAATGAACAGGGATTTAGTTAATAATAAAGTTTGTTGTCACCATGATGGATATAAGTATTTGCTTTAGTTGGTCTCTTGTACCTTGACTTATAGCATTTCTTCCATCTCTCTCTCTCTGGCTGCTGTAACAGTGAGTTTATAAAGACCATTTGTTACGGCAAAAAAAGTCAAGACGAAGTTGATCAGGTGGTTTTGGTTTTGTGATGATGTCATAATCATCCATAAGTGAGTTTCTGTTGTTTTTTTGTATGTAAGCTATGAGTTTATGGGTATAGAACCATATATCTGCTAATCTACAGCAATTGAATCCAGCAATATTTATTTCTGTATTGAATTTTGAAATTATATAGTGCATTAAAATTGTATTAATTCCTGCTTGACTCATGCACACACAGACATCAACAATCAGCGTATGAATCTCAACAATGGTGACGATCAAAAGTTTCATGTCGCAATGCATGCTGGGTTCCATGATAGTATAAAACACCCAGCATGCACTGCTGCATGAATAATAATTAAATTACCATTGTTGAGATGCATGTTCTAATTTGTGATATCTCTGTGTTGCTACAAAACAGTGTAGCTCTGTTATTTTTGATTATGCATGTGTTAAAAAAATTAGTCGTTGCTGTGGTTTACAGTGGTGATAATGTAACACTTTTGATTGAGAATAAAAATCTGAATGAGTGAGAATCAACTACTTAGATATTGAACAGGCTGTATGATGATTTTGTTATCATAGTGAATATAACCGCAATCATTCACAAACTATGTATGTGCACGAGCGTGATTTGCAAAAACATAGCTCAAGCAACAAGATTAAATATTTATGATCTAGCATCAGCAACCCAACTAAAGCAAACACTGATCTCTATAATGGTAACTTCAAATCAAACATTTTAAATTAAACATCTCAAAAACAACTTCAGTAGATGTATGACAGCAATAAAGTCATACTGGTTAATAATATGTGTAATAATGTGTTATGGCTGGAAGTCAGTTGTAGTTCTTGTGTTTCTCTATTTTCTGTTCTTGTGTTCCTCTTTCCTTCAGTGATTTTGCTTGTTAACAGCAGGTGTTCATCACTAATGCTCAACAATCACTTACATATTCACTTAATTATCTTATCAATGTTACTTTTTACTCTTTGTAGTGTGGATTTTCCTGTGGGGTTGAAAGGGTTAACAGTGTAAGATAAAAAGACACACCCACGAAAAGTATTTAAACAGTAATAAACTGTAAGTTATAAAACAGGTTTATACTGGCAACACTGTTGCCAGTAGTTTACTGTAAAATGTAGTTTTTTGGGTCACCGTTGTGCTGAAGAGTAGAGCCTGTGCTTCAGTCCAGGAGAAGATCAAGAAACACTGATGATATGCTGCATGTTGCTTTATTTAACAGACGGTGACTGTGTAGTTGCTGTTCCAGTGGCAATATTTTTATACTTACGTTTTTTAGCGGTTTCTAATGAAAGTTCATAATAACTGTTTGCTCGTGTATTTAATGCATTATACATTTTAGATAATACATTTAAATGACAATTGTTGGTCTATTTAAGGCAGTCGGTTTCTGCAAGTGAAATTAATTTTAACTCTATTTTTAATTTAGTGCATTTTACAGTAACAAACTGTATATTACAGTAAAGAACTGTACAATTAACAGTAAATTACTGGCAACAGTGTTGCCAGTATTTTACTGTAAAAAAACCCAGTAAGGTCTAACAGTGTGTGTAATAACAAGTATTGAGATCTTTGTGTTCGGGTTGATACCATATTACTTCTATGGCTACACAATATTCCCTGTATTATTTACGTAGATGTTCAGAGTTAAGCAAATGACTTGTTTGTTATATTGTTTGAGTAAAATGTACTTGAAACTTGAGTATTGCATAGTATACTTCAACTAAGTACAAATTACTCTAACTTTAACTGGCCACGTTAAAGTTACTTATTTTCTTAATTAATTTTACTTAACTAATTTTGAAGATTTTACCTAATTCCATATCTGAAAAATCTGCGTTCAAAACTTTTTTACTTTTGAACAAATTTTACTTTTTTTTGTCACTGCAAATCTATTTTTCAATTATCTCCCTTTTTATTTCTAGAATTATACAAAATATATGTGTATTATACAGATATTCATACATGTTCAGAATACACATTAGTTAAATATGTCTCTCTCACTCTCTCTCTCTCTCTCTCTCTCTCGCTCTCTCTCTCTCTCTCTCTCTCTCTCTCTCTCTCTCTCTCTCTCTCTCTCTCTCTCTCTCTCTCTGTCTCTCTGATTGAGAGGTTTAGCTTCAGAACAATTCTTATACTGCCTTTTATATTGAAAGGTCATCACGGTATTGTTAAAATACCACTTTCTGCACTTTCATCATGAAAGGTCACGCTGTATACCCGAAGAGTCTTTAAAGGCAAGCGACTGCGCCGGCTGCCATTGTCGAGTCAAGCGTTCCCTTGAGCAAGTTTTTCTTCGTGTCTTTCTTCGAGATCTCAGGAGAAAACTATCCTTTTTTGAAAATCAGCCTGAAAACTGGGGTTGAGGAGGAAGTCCATGGAGCAACAATTTATTTTGTAATCCTATAGTATGTAAACTTAAGGCCATATAACTCACCAAACCAAAGAACTCTGACCGTTTGTTTAAAAAAGTTCATTTGAAACCAGAATACATCCAACAGCAAACTAGCACATAATAATGCAAGTAGTCTACATTCACCATTCAAAAAGGTAAACCAAAAATAGGACTGCGGATATACAAACAACAATTGCTTTACACTTTGAGTATGAATCATGGTAATCAGTCCGTCTTCACTTTCTTCATTCCAGACGGCCTTTTTATTTGCACAGTTGAATGTTCAGATAAACGATACAATCAAAATGAGAACAGTCTTTATAACTCTTGACTTTTATTCTTCTTGGCTGTTCGCTAATTTGAACAGCCAATCAGAGTGGCATATTAGACGGGAAATACACTGGTGCATTTTTATTTATAAAGTCCTGTTAGGTCTATTACCCAAATATCTGCAAGAGTCGCTGCATGTTAGTACATATTAAAGCAGATCATCTAATCACTTTCTTTTGATTAGCCAGAGAAAGAAAACTTTTGCTGCTCATAATCATTGGAAATGTGCTACAAAAGTCATTGAAAGTCATTTATTTCAATTTAAAAAAAACTACTATAGGTAGTGTTTTTATCACAGCTTGTAACATGTTTTAATTTAATGTATATGTGTGTGTATTGTAATGTATGTTTTTATGTCTTTCAGGAGATTTAAAAAGTAAGAACTTATTCTTAAGTGACTTAAATAAAGGCTATGCTTACAAATACAATTTAGCTCAGTAGTTAAGCTCAAGTGCTTAAGTCAAAAGTAAAGAGTATATAAACATGTATGATCCTTGCTTGTAAGTTCCTTGCAGTTACACATCAAGAATGATTTGTTGCCTATACCTGCACATATCTATAGATTAAACACGTAATACGCATGTGCACGCCGTCAGCGTTCTCACAGATTCGCGTTTTTGAAGTTTACGCGGAGATGATAACGTTTTTCAAATTTTTTCAAAACTTGCACCTTTGAACATGTTTCAAGGTTTGCGTTCTCGAGCCACAAACACAGCTGTTGTGCACATGAGCGGCCAGAACACATTAAAAGTTAGCGACCCCTAAGTTAATAACTAATGATCTTTGCAACGGAAATGAATCAATCAAAACCATCTTTAGCTGGACAATAACTTTATTCTAGAGCTGCTGTAAAGCCAAAACAATGTAATCTCCTACACTGTAAAAACAAAAAAAAACAAAAAACTGTGAAATCTTTGGTAAAAAAACCGGCAGCTGTGGTTGCCAGTATTTTACCGTAAAAAAGTAGTGCCAACCTTTTATTTTTTACAGGACTTAAATTTACGTTAATAAAAAAAACACATTGTAAAAAACGTTAGCTTGGTTGCCAGTATTTTACCGTAAAGTTTAGTTCAATGATGTAAAACATAAACATTTCTACCGTATTTTTTTACGGTAAATACAACGGTAAGTTTTTTTTTACAGTGTACTTCGAAAATCCGTACATTTAACAGTATTTTACTGTAAAACTACATGAAATGTCTCGTGAGAGCTTTTACAGTTTTTCACTGTACACATTTTCCGTTGCTTTTTTACAGTTTTTTACCGTTAAAATTGCGATTTTTTTTTTACAGTGTATTATCACTGTAAATCTGCTTTGAAACAATCTATATTGGTAAAAGCGCTGTATAAATGAAGGGGGCTTGACTTTTAATGCTGTGCAACTACAGCCTCAGTAAAGCAGACCATAATATCTCTTCCACCACACTCAAAAAAATAAATTGTTGAATGAACATGATTTAATCGTATCACCCATTATGCATCTAAGCAAGATTTGAATATTTTATTTGAACACAATATTGGTTTGTAAATTGAACATGATTGTAATATGTCAATGCAACTTCTTTGCAACTAATTGAATCAACATGTTTGTATTGTGTTAGACTAATCAAATGTATTCTCATTCACTCAAAGCACAGGAAAGCAGAATCACCAAAGGAGAAAATCAAATTTTTAAGTCACCATTATGGAGATCAGTGTGTGTTTTAGTTGTGCTCTTCACCCTTAAATTATTAACTTTAAGTTTTGTTTGGCTGCTGTACATAAGTTATAACAGCCAGATGAATAAATAGGAACGGTGATCTAATGGTGTTGGTTGTGTATTAACATAACCATTATTTTCACAATCATTTAACCAGAATCACTGAACTCATATAGAGTCCAATTTATGATTTAGGTTTATTTTATTAATTTTAGCTGCATAATATGTTTAGCCTTATCAATGAAATTAAACGATCAAATCAATAAAAACAAATATATATATACACATTTCTTTTTTAGGCACACACAGACATCAATATTTAACGTATGAATCTCAGCAATGGTGAGAAACAGATCACCTCTGATCATAAGCTCATTATTTATTCATGCAGCAATGCATGATGGGAGCTATGAATGAGTTTTGATTGGTGCAACACAGAATGCACTGCAACATGCTTTATAAATGTCACCATTGTTGAGATGCATACACTGATTCTTGATGTCTGTGTGTGCCCAAAAAAGAAATGTGTATATATATATTTTTATTTGTATTGATTTGATCATTTTAATTTCATTGAAAAGGCTAAACCTATTATGCAGCTAAAATTAATAAATTAAACCTAACTCATAAATTGGACTCCATATGAGTTCAGTGATTCTGGCTAAATGATTGTGAAATAATGGTTATGTTAATACACAACCAACACCATCAGATCACCATTCCTATTTGTTCATCTGGCTGTTATAACTTATGTACAGCAGTCAAACAAAACTTAAAGTTAATAATTTAAGGGTGAAGAGCACAACTAAAACACACACTGATCTCCATAATGGTGACTTAAAAATTTGATTTTCTCCTTTGGTGATTCTGCTTTCCTGTGCTTTGAGTGAATGAGAATACATTTGATTCGTCTAACACAACACAAACATGTTGATTCAATTAGTTGCAAAGAAGTTGCATTGACATATTACAATCATGTTCAATTTACAGACCAATATTGTGTTCAAATAAAATATTCAAATCTTGCTTAGATGCATAATGGGTGATACGATTAAATCATGTTCATTCAACAATTTATTTTTTTGAGTGCATCTTTCTGAAGTGAGAACTGAGTCTGGATTCTCCCAAGGTTTTATTCTCTATTCTGTCACTGATGGAGTTTTGGTTTCTTGCCACTGTCGCCTTGGCTTCGGCTTGCTTAGTTGGGGACATTCATTATTCAACAATATTATTGATCTGCCTTACTTCAGGTGGACGATGACGATAACACAATTTTCTTCTAGAAACAAACTTTATTGCATTATTTGCTTTGATACAATCTGCAGTGTAAAAAGCACTGTATAAATAAAGGTGACTTGACTTGATTAACTTCCGTTGCAAAGATCATTAGTTATTACAGTAACTTATTACATGGCTTGGTTAAATTCTAATGTAGAATGCGGTCTGTTATTTCTTAATGACAACCGTTGCTAAGTATAACACACCGTTGCCATGAAAAACAGAGCGTTGCCATGAACACGGTGTTCTTTAGCGGAAACAATACAATAATTTTTAAATCAATAAACTCAAATAAAATTGATAAAATTAAAATTATTGATTTATTTAGTAGGTAGCCATGTAGTAGAGCGAGGCGGTTGTTATAACGTTAACACTTCGCGTCGGGGTCCTGATCAGCCCGTCGGGGTTGTATACGCTATAACAACCGCCTCGCTATACAATTATCCCTTACATAGGGGCCGCTAATAGGACACCGTTTTAACAGAAACTTTTAATGTGTCCTGGCCGTTCATTCACACAACAACAGTGTTTGGGGCTCGAGAACGCAAATCTGTTGCAAAAGTGCAAGCGTTTTAAAATGTAGTAAAACGTTATCATCTCCGCGTAAACTTCAAAAACGTGAATCTGTGAAAAAACAGACGGGGTGAACACAGCCTATAGATGTGTGTGTTTGACTGTATATGAGCACAGCCGTAGTCTTTCTTTACACAACAAATGAATTGTCGGGCCTTAAAAATTCCTAACACAGAACGTTTAGTGACTTCCATGTGAACTGGAGTCAGCGTTTGACAGTCGTGAGCAACGGGGAGAGAAAGCGTTATCTGTGTCATCTGTGTTGAAGTTTGTCCCCTGTTTCAAATCAGTCTGTTTACTTCCATCTGATGTGAGTGTTGTCCATAGTCATTTCCTTGTATTGTTTTTTGTCTTTCTTTTCATGACCTCATGATTTTTGGGTTGTTGTTGTTGTCTTTCTTCTCTCTCTCTCTCTCCTCAGCTCATGGTTGAGGGGTCACAGGCTTCGAGGGGAAGAGTACATGTGCACAGTTTTATGGCTAACCACATGTGTTTCTAGATATCTGGGCCCGTGTTTCTCATGGAAAGCCGGTGGGGGTGGTGTGTGTGGGGGGGTGGGTTACGGGTAGTTTGGGGGACAGGGGTTGGTAGTTGGTGTGGGAGAGAAAAACATGTGGTTCTTGTTTGAAGGGTTAAGATGAAGCGGCCATGTTTCTTCCCTGTGAAGTGCAACGGAAATCCAAACATCCCCTCGATGATTAAACACTACGGCTTCTGCGACGCCCTCATATGAGCGTCAACAACACACACCATCATGTGATGGCTGCACACACACACAGTAATGCGCTGGGTATAGTGGAGGAAGGAGATGTTGTTGGTATGCTGGAAAACATCAGTGGTTCAGAGATCTTCCAGTGCCCCTCTTGGCCCTCACGTGGTCGAGTCTCAGAGTTGCACACTGGACACCTGGGAGCCCTAAACATGCACACATCTGAAGAACGCCATACACACACTGCTTCTAGGGTTGAAGTCTTAAAACTTTGACAAACATTGTTTCATTGCTTGGTCAAACAACTTACTCCCACGGCAAACTCGTGCCGTTGGTGAAGCCAGAGTTCGACATGCTCACAGAGAAAAGTTTACGCTCTTCATTTCTCCTTTCTGATAATTGCATCTGCACATTAAACAGGGATAGGAGAAGGTGTTTTAGCATCCAAAGAATTACCCAAATCACACCGTTTAGTTTTTTTTCTTATTATTTTATTTACCTTTAAATTACTTGATTTGATCAGACAATTTTAATTTAGTAGCACATTCATCACATTCCATCAACTTAAATTCACAATAACTCACATTTTCATGCATAAACCTTTTAATTCAGGTGAAAATATCTTACATTGGGTGTGTTTGCCGACCTCTTGTGGAATTTTTTTTATATAACATGACTCTTGATGGCCTTATATCTCTATATGGAGCATATGAGCCGTTCCGCTGGGTCCTAAAGTCAGTTTCTCTTCAGTGTGCATTCAGATACACATTATACAATATTTTCTTGGTAAAGTTTTAGCCTTTTTAGTTTGAATTTTGAGCATTTTTAGGTTTTTCTGTGTGTACTGAAGCACTCCTCACATACCATTTATTCCTAAGGGGGTCAATTTGACCCGTGAGGGAAGGATTTGTTACTCTTTTTTTTTTTATTCACAAAACTCTTTGTATCCATTACATTTTTTGTGTGTGTGTGTGTGTGTGTGTGTGTGTGTGTGTGTGTGTGTGTGTGTGTGTGTGTGTGTGTGTGTGTGTGTGTGTGTGTGTGTGTGTGTGTGTGTGTGTGTGTGTGTGTGTGTGTGTGTGTGTGTGTGTGTGTGTGTGTATCCGCGGTTCAAGTGCAACAAAAGTCCTGGGGTCTTGGACCCCTCCGATGAAAAAAATAAATAAAAATCGAATATATTTTCCGGGTCAAAATGACCCGAATGACAAAAATGTCTTAGATGGGAAAAATGCCCAGACAGCAACATAGTGTCGGCCCAGATCCGGCCCACATCTGGTACACATTGAATCCTCATGTACCGGGTGTGGGCCGGATCTGGTACACATTGAATCCTCATGTACCGGGTGTGGGCCGGATCTGGTACACATTGAATCCTCATGTACCGGATGTGGGCCGGATCTGGGCCGACACTATGTTGCTGTCTGGGTGAGATGGAAACTTAAATAAGTTAGCCTGATTACAAATTCTTCCATCTAACCTTACAGTTGTGTTTTCTTTTTTATTCAAGGACTATATCTCGAATGCCTCACTTTGGACAATTAACCCAGACAGTCGGCCCTGATCCGGCCCACATCCGGTATGTATTGAGTCCTCATGTCCCAGATCTGGGCCGGCACTATGTTGCGGTCTGGGAAAGCATAGACTCCTCGGTGGGTTCCTGGAGTTTGTCTCTGGATGGTTATGTTTGTAATGTGTGAGGTAATGTGCAACATTGTTCCAAACTTCTCCGACATTCCTCCGGAGTCGTCCAGCTCTTCTGCTGGCTGGGAATCAGACGCGGGAACCAGCAGGATTCCTCGGCACTGATCAACCGCTCCCATCAACACCGCATCCAGACCTGCCACTGAGAGCAGCCGGCTTGGAGAGAGATCACACGGTCCTCCTCACCTCGCAGCTCCAGCTCTTCACACAGCCAGCGCACTGCAGAAAGCTGTTCTTACTCTGGGTCCTTGTCTCGTTTCCAGTCCAAATATCAGCATCTCTAAAGTAGAGACATATCTTGTTTTCTGGGGGGGGGGGGGGAGTGTTTGAAACACTCAAACACCAGAACCACACACCAAATCTGCAAAACCATTCACTAATTCTCAGCCTTCAATTTCATAACACTTTCTTCAAACCACAACACACAATTCTCTGTAACGCACACAAATCTACCAGGAAGTATCTTGATTTCCTTTTTCAAACACAACCAATCATCAGAATGCCTCACTAACTCAACACACACACTCCTCGCATGAGCAAACACATACTGCTTTGCTTAACGCCAACCAATCATGGCTTCAGAATAGGCCAAAGGTCAAGTTATAGGTCTTTCGGACTGTGTAATACTGTATTCAAAACCACACACACTTACAGTAAAACAATTTATAGTTTGGTTTCAAACTTGCTTTTGTGTTTACCGTGAATTTTTCAACATCATGGTTTCAATCTTGCACAGAAATATACATATGAGCTCATGAAAGAAGAGCTTTAGGTTTTGAATAACTGTGTGTATGATATATCCAAATATATAATATTATGGCAAAGGTGTTTGCAACGTAACACAAACGTTTAGTTTTGAGATGTGTTTGGGATATTTTGTGTCCTTCATTTTGCAAGAGATTTGAGGCATTTTGCATTTTGTGTGTGCATTTTTTTGGATTTGTGTGTTAAGTTTTGAAGAAGAAGAAAAAAGAGGCAACGTTTTGAAAATGTGTGTAAGCAGATGAACAAGCCAAATGATCTGCCAATGGGGTAAGAAAAATAAACATAATTTAAATGGACACAAGCTTATTTTTCTTACCCCATTGGCAGATCATTTGTCTTAAAGCAAAAACTCACTTCATTTTGATTTTTTCCCCCCAGAAAACAAGATATCGTATCTCATGGCAATTTACTACTTTAGTAAATACCTCTTGATTTAAGAATTTTTCGATATTTGGACTGGAAGCCAGACAAAAATACCAGTACACGAAGCGTGGGGAAAAGATTTGCGAGGGTGATCAATGCTCAGAAATAGTGATTTGAAGGGAATGCAAGGCCCATGTGCACCAGAAGAATGAGGCTTTAGATAAAGGGAGATCGCTTTGGGTGACCACTTTGCAGTGGAAGTGATAGTTCCCCTGGGATGATGATAATGGTTATAGAGAGACACCCCCCCCCCCCCCCCCCCCCTCTTAGCTCTCACTAGTGGGCTGCTGTAAACAAACCAAGTGCTTATGCCAGCGTTTGATCTTGTGAACTGTAAAATCTTCCTCGCAGAAACAGGAAAATTAGCTCTCACATGTGGATGAGGAAGGGGCTGAGTGACAAAAGCTGCTGGGAAGACTTTTTTTTTTCTTTTTTCGGCAGCCTTGAATGTTGTTGATTTTCACTGAGTTTCCTCTTTGAGTCCATGTTATGATCGTAATATTCATGCATCTGAGCCATACTTTACTAGACTAAGTCTCTAGAATCTGCTATTTAACTTTAAACAATATTATCGAACTAAACTGAGCTGGTTTTCTCCAGCTCAGATATATATATATATATGCATAATCTGATGCATAATCATCTCTCACGTGCTAAACTTATATTTAGATTTATGTTTAGCATGTGCAGGATGATTATCATATTTATCATATGTACATAAAATCAATTTGTAAATGGCAAGGAAAGACAATTTAACTTTAAAAATTTAAAAATTACTAACTTTGTTGTCTGCTCATTATGAGATTATTGTTTAGTGGATAGGCCTAGACAATTACATATGTGTCTAAACATAAAAAAATATTAATAACTGGATGAAACATATGATTTTACATTTTAATATTCATATCTAATTGGGATCAATTGATGAAATGTATTTAGTTTTTTATTTAATAGACAAAATTCTCAGATGCCACTGCTTTGAGGGCCCAAAATACTCAACTTAGGTGAATATTTTGACTTTTTAGGATTTTATTTTTATTTTACATTATTTTATTTGCACTACTGGTGCCTAGATGGACATTAATAACCAACAGTGAAACAAACAAACAAACAAACAAACAAATAAATAATTTCAGACCTCAACTGGGAAGGAAATACAGAGGCCGGACCTCTAGAAATTTTTATTTAATATCTTATCCTCATATATTCATGTATGTATATGATAATAATAGGTCACCTTATAGACAATTCAGCAATATTACTCTAGATAGAGAGAAATATGTCACAACTTACATATTCATACGGGCAGTTTTCAGAACAACAACACTCAGTCTGGATTGGTTGACATTAAATCAATCCTATATTGAAATCAACAAAGATCTGAACTGATTACGATATCTTTGTTATCAAATATTTGAATCATAAACTTCGTACTGTAGCCTGTAATCACATAAGTGAATTAAATGATTTTGGAGGGTTAAAATGTGCTCTCGAACTTCTCAAAAGGCCAGTAAACAGACAGATTACAGGTTAGTTTGCAGGTTAGTGTATCAGTTCTGTCATTTTTTCAGTTATAAGTGTATATAGATATAGATATATAGCAGAGCCTTAGCAACCCTAACATTGTGACAGTGAGTTTTGCGTTAAAAAAAAACACAACTGACAATTTCTTCAGAAAATGTGAAACCGTAGTTGTTTTCTGAGTCTCTAAAACCGAGACTACTTCATAAACACGGCGGTGTGATTGTGAGGGTGAGACCTTTCCGATTATCTTTATTAAGTAAAGTTATCGGCCTGTATTAATGGGACATAATGAGCTTGATTTTGAAGCACCAGATGGCAACAGAGATGCCAAAGGACAATGACCTCGAACATCAAAACGCCACACATCTCTCGCCGCCGCGTTTGAAGAGCTCAGCTACCTTTGAACGTTTGTTGTTTGGCTCGAAAGGAAGATGTCAAAGGGAAGAATCCTAACTATGAGGCTTTGGCGCAGCCTTGAAGATGTTGAAATTAGTGTTTAAAAAGAATTCAAAGCATAATGCACACAAAGAGACGAAGCCTGAAATGTCGCTACTCTGGTGTTAAAAGAAAGATCCTAGATGAGAGATACACGAGGCTGACTTTGGTGTCACTTCAAAGGCTTCCTTCACAGGCACACAAGCTAATCGCAAGATATGAAGATCTCGGAGCCTGCGTGACCCTGACCAGCTGGGGACAACGCAAAGTGTGTGTGTGTGTGTGCGGTTTAAGAGGTGTTTTTAAAATAGTTGGTCTTTTCTCTCTTTTTTACGTCAAAGCATGGCAGACTTTCTTTGCTCTGTCGCTGCCACAACCAATGGCTGAGGTGCTTATAACATGTTAAAAGAGTAATGGCATTTCTCCTTATAAACTCCTGATTGGCAGAAGCTGGACTCCATGGCAGCTTTAATTGGCCGAGAGGACGTCTGACTGAGCGACCAATCACAGTTAGTTATGTTCCACGCAGCGCTTGACATTAAAGGGATATTTCGCCGCTGGAAAGATGAATGTGTATTTAAATTGGATTATTTATGTTGTAGAAATGTGAAATTATTTTAGAAGTTGGTGCCTTCTAGACTGAGAAAAGCCCTTTTTTTTTGTCTCATGTGGATGAAAGACAACAACTCCCAGAATGCACTTGCTTCGCTGCGCCATGAGGCCACGCCTCCCCAAGCCACGCCTACCGGTTACAGAGGCCAGTATCAGAAGAAATGAAATGGGGGAGCACGGTCATTCGAAAATACTACCGGGTTTCTACTGATACAAAGCTTAATGCTAATCGGTGAAGTATCCCTTTAACATCATCCGCCAAATGCGTGTGTTTTAATTTTAATCTTAACCGTTCTATTTCATCAGAAACAATCTGAAAACAGGGCTTTAAGTGTAAAATACCAAACTTGTCCTTTAAGAATGAAACGGCTAGACTTAATTCACGTCTACTATTGAGTCCAGCGTATCATCAGCGCTCGGATTCACTTCCATGTGCGACTCGCAGTCTGTGAGGGAAACTAAACGCTATTGGCTGTTTGAAAAAGGGGGAGGAGCCATTCAATATGTCCCGCCTTTCAGTGGAAATTACGTCAACGCATCAAACAAAGCTGCGCGATCTAAGACACTTCAGTGGGACTTTAATTGAGAAGAAGATCTCTGTGCTTAACCAATAATGTTTGAATGACATTTTCCAGATGAACTCCCCTTTGGATCTTGCATTTAGTTGAAAACTAACAGCGCCTGAGGCAGAAGAGACAGTCGAGCAGCTGGAAGACGTCGCATTTCTACCGGAGAGTGATTCTGATGAGCCGTCTGTCAATGAAATTGCTTGTTCTGTTCAATGCTTGTGCTCTAGCCTCAGTCCGAC
This sequence comes from Phoxinus phoxinus, assembly GCF_949152265.1. Lineage (NCBI taxonomy): Eukaryota > Metazoa > Chordata > Actinopteri > Cypriniformes > Leuciscidae > Phoxinus > Phoxinus phoxinus. Next base: position 52,249,054 of record NC_136876.1, read on the forward strand.
ACATGAGCTCCTCGTGGCTTTCTCAGTATTTGTCCGCTAAGTTGAAACAGAGGTTGCAGGCAGAAATCCACTTCTCAGCAGTTGCAGGTGTGTAATTATGAACCCTAGCAACCGCATAGCAACACCTTAGCAACCACTCAGAGTAGCCCATTAGATTTATTTAAGCTTTAATCTATCTGTCTGTCTATCTATCTATCTATCTATCTATCTATCTATCTATCTATCTATCTATCTATCTATCTATCTATCTATCTATCTATCTATCTATCTGTCTGTCTGTCTGTCTGTCTGTCTCTCTGTCTGTCTGTCTGTCTGTCTGTCTGTCTATCTATCTATCTATCTATCTATCTATCTATCTATCTATCTATCTATCTATCTATCTACCTACCTACCTACCTACCTGTCTGTCTGTCTG
>NC_136876.1:52251968-52345408 GCF_949152265.1 Phoxinus phoxinus
CAAGGCAACTACGCTCATTTCGTATCGTTGTCGCGCCTCACAAGTGTTCAGTCGACGGACAGCGAGTGGGTCTGTGTACAGGGAAATTACGATGCTGCAGATGTGCTGTTCCTGGCTGTGGACAAACTACATATTTGAATACGCTGCGAAAGATCCAGACGGCAGGGAAAAATGGATGCACTTCATTTTTTGCGGACGTCTCAGTCACGGCAGTGTTAGTTTAAGCGTTTGTTCTATACATTTGAAGGATGACTGTTTTAAACTTGGCCAGAAAACTGTTGCTCAAAGATAAGTCCGTGCCGACTATTCTGGGCTCAGCATTGACGACGCAAACTGTAAGTAATGTATTTAAAACTTTAAACTACTTTTTAAATACGCTGAAAGATTCAGTCGTCAGGGAAAAATGGATGCACTTTATTTTTTGCGGACGTCCCAGTCACGGCAGTGTTCTGTACATTTAAGGATGACTGTTTTGAGGAAAAAATCCCAATATGATGCTTGGCTTTGCCAGAAAACTGTTGCTCAAAGATAAGTCCGTGCCGACTATTCTCTGGGCTCAATAACGACGACGCAAACTTACTTTTTACCATGGCTAATATAAACACATTTGTATAAGAGAATCTTGAAAATATGTCGCCTTTCTAGTATGCCTACATGTGATAGAAAATTAAAAATGTTGCCTTTATCAATGCTGCATCTTCAAAGATGGCCTGTCTGTGCATGCATTTTTGTCCGTGGTACACCCTATCATTTCATTGGAATTAGTTAAATAATGTTAAACTGTTAGCAAATGAAGCTATAGGATAATTATGCAACAATAATCCGTTTTCAAGTGTCTCGGGTTAATTTTTTTTTATTAATTCAAAATAGTTTCACTTTCCATGTGGACACGGGCTGATCCAGTCTTCGTTGTTGTGGTGATGGTTCATTTTCCTCTGATTCCGGCTCAAACATATAAGGTTTTATCATTGCAAGAGCCATCGCTTCGCATGCATCACCCGCTATTAAACAGTTGCGCCGAATCCGCAAACCTTCTGGCTGGGGGCGTTAATAATTGATGCATAGGCACTGACGTTAGCCAATCATAACAGTGGGCGTTAACACTGAACTCTTAAAGGGGAAACACCCCCAAAACAGACTGTTTGAATCAGAGGATGAGAAACAGGGTGGGAAAAGGTCATAAATCACTACATTTTAAAAGTTTTTTGTAAAAAAAACTATAGTAATACTATAATTGCACCTAAGGGAACATAATAATAAAATAAAAAAAACCATGTCATGACCCCTTTAATTTACCTACATATTGAAGTATTAATATCTGTTTTGTACCGTTGTAATACACTGACAACCACCAATCACAGCGGTGATGAGAGTCATAATGTACATAACTGATTAGACATAACTAAGAAAAACTATGAAGAAACAGTAATTTCAAACAGAAATACATCATATGTGAAGTGTCACGCTGGGAATTGTGGGAATGTCAATTTAAGTTTTTTCATTGTAAATTTTACAATGACTTGCTCTTCTTCACTTCCAAAAACTTTAATTTTAATTAAAGGTACGATTAGATCTATCACAGTTTTTTACCGTTAAAATCACGATAATATTTTATAGTGTATCAAGCAGTTTTCTGCTCAAATTACTAAAGCGTTTGTGTTTGACTTTATTCTCTTTTAAACCACTAGATGACATGAAATTTATGCGAAAATTTGGCTGATCCTTGACAGCAATGCAAAGCTAATTATGTGCTAATTTGATCAAATTTTTATGATTTTTTTTACATGTTTTAGATTTTTGTAGCAAATGAGAATAGATAAAAATTATTCATTTTGAAACGAGGGTCTTTGTTAATAATTTTCAGTTATTTTTTTAATGTTTTACGCTTTGTTCAAGGTTATTATGTAAAGCAACAGTTTTTCAATAACTCAAGAATATCGAAACGTTTGCACAATAATTAACATGATGATAAACATATCTTTGAATTTTCCATTTGTTGGCATGACTTAGATTCGGGTGGCAAATATTAAGTTGGGTGTCCACCTTAGAGATAATCACCATATTTATAATATTTAAAAAAATATATAATAATCATATCATATAAAAAATGTAATATTTGTTACTACTGTAAAGCTATGTTAAATTATTAACAGATCTCATTCAATGCTTTCAGAATAAGTAATTTTTGTTTTTAATATTTGTAATTTTGATGAAAATATATATTTATTGAACAAAATCTAATTATTCAATTTATCAAAATAAACAAACTTTGCTAATGTGGTTGTTTTGCACACGTATTAACTTAAGTAAATTATTAAACACATATTTTATCTCTGTGTTTAAAAGGCACCTCATTCATCATAAGATTTTTAATTTTCACACAAAATATATTTCCCTATATATTAATGATGAATATATTCAATGGTTTAACAGTATATTTTAAAATATACTAAATACTATATTGTGTTTATTACAATATATTGAATAATACATAAGGAATTGCCGCTTTTCATATATATACAAAATGTGACACTATATTTACTAATATATCATAATGTATGTAATTTTATATTCAGTAATACACTTATATATGTATTTGTGATCAGATGTGTAATATGTTTAAAAACTTTGTAAATATTAATTAAAAAGCCATTTTTGTCTTAATTTATAAATATTTGATATATAGCCATACATAGTCAAATCATATATTGCAGTATATTGAAAAATACAAGCACTAGTTTCCCATATATGGAAATTATGATATATATCGCATTATATTGTGCATTATATTCCCATATTTTGCTTCGTAAGGGATAACTGACAACATATAAGAATTTAACCCAAAATTATCCTTTGTGGTTTTTTACTATACATGCAAAGTAAAGACTTTTCAAGAATGCAATTAAACCGAACACTGGGCCGGTGATCATTTGTGATCATTCCCATCACTTCGATCCGACGTCGCGCAGAATAACAAGGTGTTCCCACAGCCAGTCTTCCTAAAGACGAGTGTACGGCTCTTCCTGCTTTGAACACACACTTCAAACGCTCCATACTTCCAGCTAAACAATAATGAGACAGAGAAGAATGTGATACAAAGACACAGCAGCATGTCGACTGTGTGTGTGTGTGTGTGTGTGTGTGTGTGTGTGTGTGTGTGTGTGTGTGTGTGTGTGTGTGTGACTTCAGTACATCTGATAGTGAGTCCCGAATGAAAGCCGCCTCTGTTCCACGCGTCCGCCAGTGTTGCAGAAGATGCCGGTCGGTGTGTGTGAGAGATAAGACACCTCGCTGGGATAATAACGCCTCTGAAGTCTCACTGGCTATTCAGTTCCACGCTAGTGTCACACTTACATATAAATTAGCATGTGCTTTTCAAAGGCCACCTAATCCTCTGCTTTCATGTGTTTGCCAGGAGTCCTGAAGCTCGAGTGGAAAGGACACGAGTGACAGACTGGACTGGACTGGTCTTGCTGGTGTGTTTCTGCTGGCGGCGGCGAGGCTCGTGTACAGATGTCTTGAAAGCCAGCTTCCTTGTGATGATGTTTTAATAGGCCTGTGACACGCATTGTTTACCAGATGGCATGTGTTTTCCAAAAGCTTGTTCCCCCTTTGACTCGCACACGCTTGTTGTGGGACGGGTCTCTGACCTATATTTGCCTTTTGTGCAGTTTAACAGAAAGACTTTGGCCTGTCCATATACACTCTAAAAAATGCTGGGTTCTTTTAACCCATTGGGTCAAATATGGACAAACCCAGCCATTGGGTTAAATTTTTAAATTGCATTTTTGATCCAAAGTTTGGGTTTGTCCATATTTGACCCAAAAATTGGGTTAAAACAACCCAGTATTTTACAATGCACTTTTATGATGCATATACACAATACACAACGCAATAACCGACAGTACAGAAAAATGTTGTTACATTAATAACTTTTGTTTATTTATGTAAAATTTGTTTATTAAGATGTTATGTTGCCAGTGCATATACAAATGCTGAAATACATATTATGTTCAAAAACATTAAGACACTTTTAAAAAATGCTGGGTTGTTTCAACCCAATTTTGGGTCAAATATGGACAAACCCAGCCATTGGGTTCATTTTTAACCCAACGTTTGGGTTTGTCCATAGTTGACCCAAAATTGGGTTGAAACAACCCAGCATTTGATCAAAGTGCAAACTACGGTTACACTTTATTTTAATTACAGTGTAATTATATATTTAGGTACTGAGTAATATTAACGAACTACATGTACTTACTATAGGGTTAGGGTAGGATAGGGTTTGGTTGAGGGTTAGTTGCGTGTAAATATGCATAATTTACTGTTATTATTACGGTAAGTACATGTAACATGTGTAACAAGGACATGTTATGTTGTTTAAACTCAATTTTGGGTCAAATATGGACAAACCCAGCCATTGGGTTAAAGTTTTTAAATTTCATTTTTAACCCAACGTTTCGGTTTGTCCATATTTGACCCAAAATTGGGTGTAAAAACATCTTTTACTTTTTTTCAGCTTTTATCCTCAGATTTCTGGTTTATCTGTGATTCTTGCTGGTTCACAAACCAAACATCAGTCTGCATCTGTTTTGATGATAAACTAAATATAATAATAAATGCAACTAACATATCGTGCATAGTCAGCATACAAAAGGAGAAAACACTTATGTAACGCTGTTGACCCAGCGTAGTGTACACTCTAAAAAATGCTGGGTTGTTTTAACCCAATTTTGGGTCAAATATGGACAAACTCAAACGTTGGGATGAAAATTTAATTTAAAGATTTAACCCAATGGCTGGGTTTGTCCATATTTGACCCAAAATTGGGTTAAAACAACCCAGCATTTTAAACAGCATGTATACATATCCTATCAAACTATACATAATTTTTTTTTTTGTAGAAATCTATACATGACTTAGAAGAAACCATCAACTTGTAAATTTGGTTACTTTATATTGAAAATATCCTGCCAGTTTTATGTCATTCCCAAACTTTTCATATAAGACACAAACCATGTTAATTACAATTACCAGAACAGCTCATAGGAAAGAAATATTATTTTTGTATGCTTTTTGTATCCCCCCCCCCCCCTTTTTTTTTTTTTTGATCACCATCTTTGATCACCAAAAGGACATATTTAAAAAAAATCCCTTGAAAAAAATTTCTTCATGCCTTAAAATAGCTTGAATATAACTCGACACCCTTGCTTCATTTAGTATGCGCGCTTCTATGAACATGCAAATGAGCCCCGCCTCCACTGTAAGTCTCATTTGGTTCTGGAGGAAAATCTTAGACAACGTTTAGGTTTAAAGGTGCAGTGTGTAATGTTTAGCGCATCTAGTGGTGAGGTTGTGAAGTGCACCCAACTGAAGATACGGTGGCCGACAGGAAGTGATGTCGTCGTCTGAGACAACTGAGAGTAGCCAGTTCAGCAATGAGGTTTCTTTACAAAGATAAATTAAGAAATTAGGTTTACTAAGGATACGTTATTGCGATTATTATTGTTACCTGTTCATCATTGTGTCAGTGTTTTATCCGCTGACTTTAGCTTTAGCTTCTTTGCGCGAAGAACAACACAGTGACGAAACGCGTTTGTTCATTCAGGACCACCGTAGAAACATGTCGATGTGTGTGTAGATAGAAATGCTCATTCTAAGCCAATAAAAACATAACATTCGTTAAGTAAGGCCTTCATCAGGGCTGGTATCGATTCGATTTCGATTCCCGACTCAGTGAATATAGATTTAATACAAATCCTATATATCCTTTATAAAAAAAGAACAGTGAACATACGTTTACAAGTGGTTAATTAATAAAAAGAAATAAAGAGACACAAACCTGCATATTAAACTCTTGATATTTTAGGTACACTTACATTAAAACAGAACCCAACTCTATATTTCAAATGCATATAATGAATAGACAGGATTTTGATGCAAGATGAAAAATTGATGCTGAAAATTGGACGAGTCAGAACAGTCTTGATCAAACACAATCAGGTTATTTTATGTTAATGTAAAACACACATAATCACACTGAAAACCCTAATCAGTTGATTGAACTCAATTGATTTGAGTAAACTCGTTCCCTCAATTTAATTGTGTAACGGTGTCTCCCAAAACGTGCATATTTAAGTTTACTTAACTTGGTGCTTATGTAGACTTGACTTAAATTGTTTAGTTCACCAAACTTGACGATTATTTAATGTACTTAAACAATAAAGTTCACTTAACTTAGGGTTAATTTCAAGTGTACTTGTATATTTAAGTAAACTCAACATGAAAATTGAACTGAAATTAGAATTTAATTCTAAATTTGAAAGTTATTATTTTTGAGAACAGTCGCATGCCTTGATCAAACAGGATCAGGTTATGTTTATGATAAAACACACATAATCTCACAGCATCAGTAACCCTGTGAACAGTGGAGGAACACATGGCTTTTGGGTGATAGATAAATAAATATAAAAAAATAATTAAGAATCGATTTTGAATCGACCACATTTTTAAAACCGATTAATTGAAAAATCAATCCAGCCCTTGCTGGTCTTTATACGCCACTGAAAAAATGTAGTTTCTGTCCACAGATCCTCCTGAATATGACACAATGCAGCTTTAAATCAGAGGAGGTGTCTGTTCCCGCCAGCCGTTGATGAGCCGGGTCTGAACTCGCCGTAACTCGGAGAGCCTCGCTAATTCCCTGCGACGGGTCGCTTTGCTCACTCAAACGGAGGGGTTTTGTTTGGCTTTCCTGCGAGCGAGAGAGTGGTGTTGGGGTGGGGGGGGGGGGGGTGATCTGATGAAAGCGATCTGGTGTCCTGTGCCAGCTTGGAGCCCTGCGACTGATTAAAAATGCTAATGTGCCCCGTTGTGCTTTGATGTCGGGGCAAACAATGCTTTGGAAAGTTATGGCTAGACGTTGTAATCCTTTATTCGGGAGGGCACGGGGATGCCCAGCTGAGTGTGTGACAGTCCAAATCAATCATAGTGTGTGTGTGTGTGTGTGTGTGTGTGTGTGTGTGTGTGTGTGTGTGTGTGTGTGTGTGTGTGTGTGTGTGTGTGTGTGTGTGTGTGTGTGTGTCGATCCCCCACTGGGACACACACTTTAATTAGCCGACGTCCCCACCATCAGCCTTATGCACTATAAGAAGACAGGACAAGCGCTTTATTACTTCATATCTGTGACCCTGCATCACAAACCCAGTCTGGAGTCGCACGGGTATATCTGTGGCAATAGCCAACTATACATTGTACGGGTCAAAATTATCCATTTTTCTTTTATGCCAAAAATCATGAGGATATTAAGATCATGATCCATGAAGATATTTAGTAAATGTCCTACTGTAAATATATAAAACATGTATTTTTGTGAGTGAATGCAGCACAATCGTGAACATAAATGCACAACTTTAAAGGAGATTTTCAATGTTTACATTTTTTTGCGCCTCAGATTCCAGATTTACAATAGTTGTGTCTCGACCAAATATTGTCCTATCCTAACAAACTAAAATATTGTCCTACCTGAGACATCAATGGAAAGCTTATTCATTCCGCTTTTTAGATAAATCTCAATTTCAAAAAATGTACTCTTGTGACTGGTTTTGTGGTCACATATAAACACCAGCACTAGCCTCAAGCCTAGATATAAGTAAAACCAAAAAGGAAACTAAACAACCGAGACATATATAATATGAACTTGAATTAAACGACACCTCCTCAGACTTAACGTTTGCTCTGTACGTCAGCATCGGGTAATAACGTTACAATCTCGTTCACAGCCTTTGTGTCTTTATCAGCTTTTCCATGTACAGTCAAACCAAAAGTTATTCAGACACCAGATATAGTTTTTGATATGTTTTACAAGTGTGTGCAGGACACTATAGTTCATCTATGTAAGTGAGGAGAGCAAAATAAAGTAAAGTGTGACATATTATACACACATATTCTTCATACAGTGACTACCAATGACATTTATACACAATTGGGACCAAAATTTATGCAGCTGATCATGTTTTGCTGAAGTGTTTTGTCTGTAATTGCTAATGCTCTTTTTACACACACACTGAACACAATGAAGCATTGCTTGGTCACTGGTTGAGCTAAACTGGTATTATCTAATTGTGTAGTTAAATTTAACAGCTGGCAGATATTCAACATAATTCATGTGTGAGACAGTCTAACAGAAGGACGGACAAAACCTGTCAAATATAAAGTTCTTGTCTTGAGTTCTTGTCATATTTTATTACCATTTTCTAAACTATAGCGAATGTTGAAGGTGTTTGAATAAATTTTGGTTTGACTGTTATGACTTTCATCTTTCAGACGAATATAATTGGAATTATATTTTTAAAAATCCTTGTTCTTCCAAGCTTTATAATGGCAGTGAATGGAGGATGAGATTTTGAAGCCCGTAAAAGTGCATCCATCCATCATAAAAGTAAATCGATAACACTTGACCCAACGTAATGACGAGCGCAGAAGCGCAGAGGAAAGAGCAAAACAACACCAGTCACGAATTAGAGTCTAAAACGAGAATTTCTAAAGAGAAATGTGGGAGGAGCTTGAGTTTGTTTACGCTATTAGTTACGCTAATCCTACTTCTACGCCACACACCGTCAAGTGTTACCGGAAGCTAGTTATTCTAGTCGATAAAGTTTTTAAAAATATGGATATTCAAAATTATATTAATGGATAAATGGGTATTAAATATGGGGTAATTTTCATTTTTGTGTGAACTATCCCTTTAAGCCACGTTTCAAAATGTCATTGTCAAATACTCAACTACATATCTAATCATATATTATACATCATTTTGTGTGTGTGTGTGTGTGTGTGTATGTTTGAAGAGTATTCTTGTGCTGTCTTTAAACTGTTGCTTGCTTTGATGCTTTGTTTGGGAAAATTACATTCAGAATCGAAGTCTGTTGAAAGAAGTTAGTAAAGTCCCTCCTGTTTCCTGGCTGGTGGTGATTGATCCAAAATAGGACCAACAGTGATGAATTAAATATATTTACAACACTCAAAACTCAGAAAAATATACAAAAACTGTTTGTCAATGGCCTGGTTTAGATTAAGCCAGGATTAGGCCTTAGTTCAATTAGGGCATTTAAAGGGGTGGTATAATGCCCTTTTCACAAGATGTAAAATAAGTCTGATGTCCCCAGAGTGTGTGTGTGAAGTTTTAGCTCAAAATACCCCACAGATATTTGTATATATCATGTTAAAATCGTCACTTTTTTAGGGTGAGCAAAAACACACCGTTTTGTGGCTGTCCCTTTAAATGCAAATGCGGCTGCTCCCGGCACAGGGGGCGGAGCTTCAAGAGCTCATGTCCTTTAACCACACACACACACACACACACACTGAACATTTCAAAAACTTTTAGTCTTTTATGTTCAAACCGGAGTCAGACAATGATGGAGAGACTCAAGAAGAAGTGACAACATGTAGAAGAACAGGACATTTCTGAACGGTTAGTTGATGAATTTATGCAGCTTATGTGTAGTTATCTTCTAGTCATTGATTAGCATATTCTGTCATGATAATCTATAAATGGTGTTCAGGGGGTTTATGTAAATTCTAGGGTTGGTGATGTCACTAACCCGTGAAGAAGCGCATTGTAGTCTCTAACTACATGTATTCAAGCATGGTAGTTTAGTTTCTGTCAGTGGCTCAGCACTCAAACTGTGCTATGCATAGCTCGACTCGTGAATATTACAGTAATAATGTTGTGTGACGTTCACCCAGTAGGCCTAATTTGTGTTGGTAGGTGATCTCTAGTCATAGTGGGATTACTGTTTCTCCATTGAGCTTGATGCTAAAGCAACCAGTGACAGGATTCAGCTCGGCCTGCAAGCTTAGCAACTCACGCTACACAAGTAGACTTATGTATTTATACATCTCCATAAGTCTATATGATATATAAATAAACAGTCTGTGTTTATTAAGTTTGGGAACAAAGTTTGGTATAAACCTTTGAAATCTCTTTCAAGGTACACATTTTACATTCTTATTATCTTTTTTTTTTTTTTTTTTTTTTTTTTTTTTTTTTTTTTTATTTTATTATAGAATTCAGTACTAGTACACATACAGGCAAACATTGTAGAAAGAGATAACATATTAAGTACAAGTACTTGCAAAAAATACATATGAACAAAATGACAATACAAACAAGAGGTTACGAGGAATTCAATAGCTTAAACTTGACACATTGTAGCCGTGTATTTATAGCCAAAGGTCTTGTTGAGTGTTCAAGAGATAGCAAATATTGGTTAAAGTCCTTAAGAAAGATACAAAAAAGAGGTTTTCTATCGATAAACTTACATTTGTGGATAAAAAACTTTGCTAGGAAAAGAAGCAAATTAATAACAAATTCTCTATTAGAAACATCACTATGGACTTTGGGGACCCCAAAATAAACTTTTTTTAAAGTTAAAGAAAAATCTTCGGAGATGTATTTATTCACATAGATCGAAAAATCAAGCCAGAAGATCCTTGTATACAAGCACTCCCAAAAAATATGATCAATAGTTTCAGAGTAACACAGACAAAAAGAGCATTCCTCTTTGATACCCATATGAAATTTAGACAGACGATAGTTACAAGGGTAACATTTATGAACAATCTTGAGGGAAACCTCAACAACTTTGTTGGTAATCAAGAACTCTTTTTTTAGAGACCAAAATCTTTTCCAATCGATATTTTCGAATTTATTATTCCAAAAACTGATACAAGGGGGAACAGAAGCACAAGGTTTCAGAAGGATTGATCTGATTTTCTTGTTGGTGAATTCATTACTTATAAGGAGACAGTTATTTATATAGAGGTTGGAGGAGTCTAATGATGGAGGAGAACACGAAGGGCCTTTAGGACTGGATTGAAGTAGCATTCTAATACCAGAGGGAATAGCATCAAAAATGATTGCATATTCTTTTGGAGGGATCGGAAAAGAAAATGCATCCATAAAGTCTCTATAAGACAATAAATTACATCTTTCATCAAAAAGCTGTGATACTAAAAGGATATTTTTATCAATCCAAGAATGGTAAAATAATGTTTTGTTCTTATATGTAATATCCTTATTATTCCAAATAAAATAAGTGTGTGGTGAAAAATTGTGATTGTACATAAGAGACCAACAGGATAACATCTGTTTGTGAAAGTTTGCCAACTTCAAAGGGAGCTTGGAGATATTATAATTGCAATGTATAAGGAATTCAAGCCCACCTACAGGCTTTAACAGGAAGTTAGGAATACAGTTCCAGATAGAAGTGGGGTTTTTAAGGAATGATTTAATCCACTTGATTTTAAAAGAGTTGCTAAGTAGAGAGAAATCAATAAGATTAAAACCCCCAGATGTGTGATCATTTAACATTACACTTTTTTTAATTAAGTGAGACCTAGATTTCCACACAAAGTTGACAATTAATTTGTCTAATCTCTTGCACACCTCCAGAGGAACATCTAATACCATAGCAGGATATATAACGCGGGATAATGCTTCAGTTTTAGACAGCAAAATCCTACCAGAGATTGAAAGGTCCCTCTGTAACCAAGAATTTAATTTTCTTTGAATATTAATTATCAGGGGGTCAAAATTTACTGACGTTCTTCTTTTTTGATCTCTGCATACCGTTATGCCCAAATACTTTAGCTCTGCTTTTACAGGAATATTGTATAATGTATCATAAGTTGAGGAACCTAAGGAAAAAAGTTCACATTTATTTATATTAAGCTTAAGGCCTGAGGCATCTGAGAAGGAACTAATGCTGTTTAGAGCTATGGGAACTTGATCCTTGTTTTTTAGAAATAAGGTAGAGTCATCTGCTAGTTGACTAATTAATAATGAGTGTTCAGCAATAGAAATTCCTTCAATATTGCAGGAATTAAGGTGAGTGGCTAGAAGCTGCATCGGAAGAAGGAAAAGAAAGGGTGAGATGGGACAGCCTTGGCGGATACCTCTCTCTATGTTGAATCTTTTTGTTGTACCTTGTTGTAATTTGATTGAGGCATTATTGTGTTTATAAATAGTCTGAATGGAATTAATAAAATTCTGCCCAAATCCAAAGACCCTTAAGGCTCTGAAAAGAAATGGATGTTCAATAGTGTCGAAGGCTTTGTAAAAATCAAGAAAAAGTAAGAAACTGTCATCTGCCAATAAATGTGAATAATCTATTAGATCGAGAACTAGTCTAATGTTGTTGGAAATGAGTCTTCCTGGAATGAAGCCCGACTGACATTCATCTATAATACAATCCAGGACGCCCTTTAGTCTTTTAGCCAGTACAGAGGCCAGGATTTTGTAATCAATATTTAGGAGACTTATAGGTCGCCAGTTCTCTATATATAAATGATCTTTTTGGGGTTTTGGAAGTAGTGATATAACACTTTGTGTCATGGATGGAGGGAGAGCACCGTTGTGGAGACATTCTGTGTAGACATTATGTAGAAAAGGTATGATGACTTTTGCAAATTTCTTAAAAAACTCTGCAGTTAAGCCATCATTGCCAGGGGATTTATTTAGCTTTAACCGGTCAATTGCCTCTGCAATATCTTTTGGCTGGATAGGAGATTCACACAATGATTTATCAACTTCCGAAATAGTAGATAAACTGCTTAAGTTCAGTGAGTCAAAGAAGTTATCCAGATTCAGCTGAGAAAATTTTGACCGATATAAGTTTTCATAAAATTCCCTGCAGACATGGGAGATGTCTTTGTGGCTTGTTAAAATAGCACCATTTGAAGCTAGTTTGTTAATAGAATTGTATTGAGAACGTTGCTTTTCTAGCTTAAAAAAATAGGCAGTATTCTTTTCCCCTTCCTCAAGCCATCTTCTTCTAGAGCGAATAAAGGCACCTTTTGCTTTTTGCATATACAAATTATCTAGCTTAAGTTGAAGATCCGTCATATTAGCTTTTTGATTATCAGTTAAGTTCTCATAAGGAATATTAGATAAATTAATAATTTCCTTGATTATGTCAGCTTCAAATGATTTCCTCAAATTAGCCTTTTTAGCACCAGCTTTTCTAAAGGTTTTTTGAATTTCAAATTTGAGAAGTTCCCAGTTTGTGCTGAATTTTCTTTCCATCTGAGCTTTCTTAAAGTAAAGATTAATTTTGTTGTTAATATCTTCAACTAATACCGTATCTTCAAGCAGAGAGGAGTTAAGCTTCCAGTATGAATTTGAGTAACGCGGGATATGACTAGTTTCGTTTAAACTAAGCAGGATGCAGTTATGATCAGATAAGGGAGATGGTAAAATATCAGTTCTAGATACATATTGTGAAACTGAGTATGAGATTAACCAATAGTCTATTCTAGATTTGAGAGACCCTGAATTATTGGACCAAGTGAATTGAAAGGAATTAGGATTCTTTACTCTCCAAATATCCAGAAGCCCAAGGCGTGACACAAATGCAGACAGATGAGAAGCTTTGTGAGAAGATTTAGGGGGATGACGATCAAAAGTGTCACATAAAGTTTCGTTCAGGTCACCACCTAAAATTACATGTATATTGGGATATTTACAACAGATGGATTTTATTTGAGCCTCTATTATATTAAATAGAAAAATATTCTTTTTATGGGAGTTAAAGCCATATATATTTATCAGTAGGAAGAGAGTGTCATCTAAACACACCACAAGAGACAGAAAATGACCGTCATGGTCAGGTATCACTTCAATAATTTTACCTCGGAATTTGTGTTTCAGAATGATAACCCCTGCAGAGTGGGTCGACCCAAAGGAAAAATAAACTTCATCGCCCCACTGAGATTTCCAAAATTTTGTATCATCTGGACTAGCATGGGATTCTTGAAAAAAACAAAAATCTGAATTTAGCCCTTTGGCATACAGAAAAATAGCCTTCCGTTTTAGAACATTACGTAACCCTCTTGTATTAAAAGAACATAACGAAATGCTAGGGAACATTGAATAGCAAGCAATAATTCAATTAGAGAGAAGGAGAAACCCATTGTAAAACATGTCTATCCTCAAAAAGGGCAAATGTAACCAACAAGGACAGTAATGGAAAGAAAACATTGTTAACGGTAAAATAATTATAAAAGATGAGGTAGCCAAACCCCATAACATAGCAAATGATTAACATTAACTGTGAACAATTCCTTACATAGCCTAGGCACCTAACATAGCCTATAACACCTTACGGTTATCGTTAAAAAGAAGTAAGGAAAGTGTGTAGAGCAAAGATAGTAAGGCATCAGGAACATTATCAAAAACTTTAAGGTTATATGCATGGGAGCTAATTGTCATTGCCCGATATCTTACTAGGAGGTGACAGCTCTTTACCATTCACAAAAGCTTTCGGACCAACAAAGTAGGCACGGTGACCCTCTCGACGAGCTTTTTCAACGAGCGGCCATAGCTGTTGGCGACATTCACGGTCATCACATTCTTATTATCAGTTCTTAAATAAAGTCACCTTTATTTATATATCGTGTTTTGTTTTTTTGCGATTGTTTCAAAGCATCTTTATAGAGAGAACAGGAAAATAGTGCAACAAAGTTTTTTTTTCCAGAAGAAAGTCATGCATATTGAGAGAACGCTGTAAAAATATCTCTTTATCATCGCTGTTGGAATAAGGACTCGTCCACTCGGCTCAGTGTGTGTGTAGTGCTGTCACAACTCACAACACACACCTCCGAGGCACCTTTCACGACACACACACACACACACACACACACACACACACACACACACACACACACACACGCACACACACACACACACACACTGATGACGGACTGGAAAGAGGAATTCATCATCCTCTTTCCTTTGGACAACAAAAAAACACACACAGTTCCTGTAAACAAAGGCAGGGCTGTGAGTCGCAGGTAAACAAACAGAGACTTGAGATCGCTGGGTGTTTAAACTCATCAGCTTCCTTGTGTTTGTAACATGATCTTCTGATGGTTTTCCTCTGAGGTGAACCTGGCACATCCCGAATTAGACACTATCACCCTCTCAGCTCCCTTTGCCCCTTAAAGCAACACTAAGGAAGATTTTTTACCTTAAAATAATGTTTCCAAAACCGTTTCAGCGGTTCATCAAGTCGTAACAGGGTGAACGGCACTTTTGCCTCCGCTTTGCGGTCCTTTATCTGCTATAACCACACTATGTAAGATTGCGGGTCACGTTTCTGTAGTTCAAATGAGATATAAGAAAACTACAAATTTGACTTGCTTTACGTCAAGCGTTACAATAGTCATTATTTTGTTTTTCTTCATTTCTGATGTCACAATATATCATACTTTCATGAAATCATGCATCATACTCTACCTTGTCTGTGGACATTGTTCATTCCAGAGCCAGCGCTGGTTAAACAGCGAGCGTGCGTGCGACGGTATATTGGCTAAATTATGTACGACGGCGGTATTGGACAATTCCGCTTTCAACCTGTAGGGTGACCGAAGAGGAAAAGTTCTTTAGTGTTGCTTTAAGGGCTTTGTTGGTTCGTGTTATATAAAGCGATATACAAATAAAAGTGTCTTGCCTTGATTTCCACTCCAGTGGAGCACATGCTTTAATATGGCAGGCCATTTTACTCAGTTTTTTTTATACAGTGTGTATTATTGGATAAAACTAACTTTAGCTGGACAATGACTTTATTCTAGAGCTGCTGTAAAGCCAAACAATCTCTGTTACTGTTATCTCCTATTATCACTGTAAAGCTGCTTTGAAACTATCTAAATGTGTAAAAGCGCTGTATAAATTAAGGAGACTTGACTTGATACATTTGTAATAAGAAATTACTAATAGACCGGTGTGCTCAAGGACATGTTTTGTTATAAATCCTTCGGACAGTCAACCCGTGGATTCAACGCTTACCAGATGTGGGCCGGATCTGGGCCGACACTATGTTGCTGTCCAGGAAGCTTGATCATCTTTGTAGCTCTCTACCAATCCAAGGACCTCTAACTCTTGGAAAAAGAAGTTTACTCAAGTGTGCTATTAGCATACTTATTTTAAAGTAAAAAATAGTCTACCTTTTATGTACTTATCAGAAATATACACAGCAAAAAACTCTCCTTGGAGCAGTGCTAAAGTTAATGAGATAAAAAAGTGATTAATTGAGTGATGATTGGCTATTATTGATGAACACCTGATGTTAACAAGCAGAATCACTGAAGGAAAAAAAAATCACAATGTAAGTCACCATTATGGTTAATCGATGATTGCTTTATATTTTTATCTTTAAATTGTGTTTGTTTATAGCTCAGTTACAACTTCCAAATGAACAAAGAAAAAAAAGGTGAACAGGTGGTGTTGGTTATGTTTTAATATAATCATAATTTGCCCTGAACTCATTTAGAGCTTAATCTCTTGATTTAAATGTATATTGTTAATTACAGCATCACAGTAATTCTACAGCATATGATCCAGCATTTAAAAAAATAATCCAAAGGATTTCTTAAAAACTTTCTTTTAGGCACACACAGACATCAATAATCAGTGTATGAATTTCAACAATGGTGACAAACAGAATATAAAACTCTGGAGTTTTTGCTGTGTACTAAAAATAACACTTATTTTAAATTAAATTACAAGTACACTTGACATGCTGTCAGACATGTCCAGGTATATTTGGCCTATACTTGTGCTTGTTACGAAATACAGACTCGGAAACAGAGAAGTGCAGTACGTGGATATGTATTATCAGAGCGTAATGGCAGCAACAGGTGAGTAGAAGTGCAATCAGACTTTTGGTGAATGGAGATGGATAATAATGGGGTGTCTTTTCCTATCAGATGTTGCAGATCGTGGATGGCTGGAGAGCACACACTTCGCTGATGGATAAGTATAGAGGTGAAAACACACACAGGAGAAACACAGGGAGTCAGACGCTGGATAATCACACTGTATATACACACTTGAGTAGATCGCTACACGCTGGAGTAGATCGCTAGAGACTGTGACAGTACTCAATCTTTTGGCCGAGATTTACTTAACAGTATAACGTGTTCTAAGTATACTTAGCTTGTAGTTGTGTTGCCAGTATTTTACTGTAAAAAAAACTGGTATGGTCTAACAGTGTAGTTATAGCACCAAATAAACATGAATACAAACCATTGTTCAAGTTCAAGTCCAATCTATTAACTCTCCTGTCTGGTTTGTTTGTTGGACAAAATGGCTGATTCGATGTTATGATTGGTCAGATCGCGTGTCAATCAAACTCCCGGCGAAAAGGGTGAATTGGTTAAAGAAGGCATTGGCTTGTCCAGCCTGAAAAATGCTGTTTTTGTCATGATTTGAGTGTTTAGAAACAGAATTGATGAGACATTTGTTGACAGATTTCATTGGTGGTTTCAAATATGAAATTGAATCATACGTTTGGTGAACAGATTTGAAGAATTTGATGTTTCCCCATCCAGAGAGATATGAGCTGCACTTGCATGACTGAAATAGCTGAGGTGTTTCAAAGATGGCCGCCAAGTGAAAACGACTTGCCTGAAAGGGACTTTGTTAAATATTACGAGGGCAGATAATTTTTAAAAACATAATATGGAGAAAATAATTTATAATAAACACTGCGATATAAAACAAAATAAGATTTGTCCAAATTGTTTTTGATTTCATAGTGATTTCCGCCCAGATTTACGTAAATTCTGTTCTGGAGAAATATAGTGAGCTGCTTGGTGTCTGCTGTCTACAGAAACATAAGTGATTGATCTAAAATGCTCTTTCTAGGCAGCAACACAAAAATAGCACTCTTCACTCGAAGCACACTAGAGACTTGACTCACAAATGAATCCAGTAGTTTGATGTTAGCATGTTGCTAATCTAACAACGCTATTCTCACATAAGCTCAAGTAGAACACAGCACACATAAATACTGGGTAAAGCAGTACATTTTTAATTAGATTATTAATTCTTCTCAGTATTGAATGACATATTTTTACAGTCAATATTTATCATGATTTGTCCTCCAGATTTAGAGGAGATTCTGATTGAGGTTATGAAACTATGATGCCTTAAAAGACTTGGGTTTGAAACAGAGTCCTCTCATTTTACATGAATAGACATTTGATGATCAATAAAATGTCAGTAGTTGTTTAGTTTCAGCAAGCATAAAATGATATAGATCACATCAGTATATTGTGTTACTACAGTCTCTAATGAGAGTTAGTTGACATGTAGTTGAAACTTTACTTATAGTTAGTATGACTAAAGTGGACTATTGAAATCAAGTGTAACCGAATGTTAATAGTGCGTTACTAATTTGTTAGGAACAGTATTCTAAAGTGTTTCCCCAATATACATCACTCATGTGTGTTGTTTGACTCGTCTCTCGAGGGATTCGAGCAGTGTAATCTCAGTCCATCTGCCTCTCTCACCTCTGTACGCTGACTCGGGGAGTCCGCTTACACAACGCATTGTTCTCTTATCCTGTACTGAGGGCAACTGGCACAAGCACACACCTGTGGCCAACAATACACTCCTTCTTCTCCTCCAGGATCTGCTGCTGCCTGGATAACTCATACTTCTGCTGTTTAAGGAGAAAGATCCACAGCGCTCAAAGGTGAAGAGCAAAAAAAAAAGGAGAGTGAAAAGGAGAAATTAGGAATTAAAATGGTTTTAGGGGTTGTCTCTTTTCCTGAGACACGAATAATACAATTTCTTCCAATAGTCCACTATGACTTGCAGAAGCTTGGTGCACTAATATCCCTGCTGGAAAAGATTATTTATACGCAGTGTCTGGTATGTCAAATATAGTTACGTCATTAATTGGACCTATCTGGCCTATTACAATCCATAATTTTTATCTTCCACACTAACAATCTTATTGAGAATTAACAGAGGTTTAGAAGTTGATGTTGTATTGAAAATAATAAAGTTTGATGTCAAGATGTCAACATTATGGTGATCAGTTTGTGCTTTAGTTAAGCTCAACCCTTCAGTTTTTAACTGGCTGCTTTAACTGTGTGTCTCTAATACATACTTGCTATGGTAGGAATCCAAGAAAAATTCAGATCAGATGATCTCGGTCTCTTTCAGTGATGATAGATGATCGTGTAGTGGCCTGATTTATTGATACCTTCTGAAGTCTAATATTTGATTAAATCATTAAATATTACTTGTTCATTTTGCATGGCAATACTGATGCAGAAAATCCTGCAGTGCTGTGAAAGACTTTATGAAGTGGTTATACAGAATATGTTTAGTCAGGATAAATTTTCCTGTCTCACAGACATCAAGAATCAGCGTAGAATCGCAACAAGGAGGCGGCAGTGGCTCAGTGGTTCATGTGGATTGTCTACAAACTGGAA
The DNA here is from genome assembly GCF_949152265.1 of Phoxinus phoxinus. Taxonomy (NCBI): domain Eukaryota; kingdom Metazoa; phylum Chordata; class Actinopteri; order Cypriniformes; family Leuciscidae; genus Phoxinus; species Phoxinus phoxinus. The sequence goes on from NC_136876.1 coordinate 52,271,259, forward strand.
GGTTGGTGGTCCAATCCCCGGTTCCACCTGACCAAGTGTCGAGGTGTCCTTGAGCAAGACACCTAACCCCAGCTGCTCCCGACGAGCTGGATCGCCTTGCATGGCTGACACCGCCGTCGGTGTATGAATGAATGAGTGAGTGAATGGGTGAATGTGAGGCAATATTGTAAAGCGCTTTGGAGGCCATTGGGTCTGTGAAAGCGCTATATAAATGCAGTCCATTTACCATTTACCAACAATGGTGACAATGAAAAAAATTCAGATCAACTCTGAGTTAGTCATAAAAAGACTTTGTTGATTGTCACCATTGTTGAGATTCATACGCTGATTATTGATGTCTCTTTACTCCTAAAAAGCATTAGCTCAAACCATTTTCTGTGTAATATATGTATTTTTTAATACTTTATAAAAAATGCAGTACATTTTCTAAATAAAAAATTACTGCAATTTGTCATTAAAGTCACAATACCTGAAATAACAGCTACAATTTTTCATTTACAGATATTATGTTTTGAGTACAATTTGTTTTTTACAGTTTATCCAAGTGGACCAATAGCTGATATTGTGCAATATATTGGTTACACCATGACGGTGACCTCAAACAAAACATTTTCAATAAGACATCAACATCTAAATCTCTGTTAGTTCTCAATAAGAGCTTCTGTAGACGTCTGACAGACATAAAGTCAGTCTGGTCAGTAATAAGTGAAGCTGGTAATGCTGTGTGTGGAGTTGTTTAATCAGATCTTCAGAGATTTAATGTGTTTTATCTTCAGTTCATCGAAGGCTGTGACTGAATAAAGTTGTAGTTTGTGTTTTTATTTCTCTTTCTCTCAGTGCTTGTTCACAGCAGAAAGAATGTATCAGGAACGTCACACTAACTTTTAAATAACATTATATTAACATTCAGACATTTTTATGTTCTTGGAATGTTAGAAATCAACATTCCTAGAATTTAGAATTTTAAAACAAAATTAAGTTTTAAAAGAACATTTGAGGAACATCACACCTTCTAAAATACGTTCCTCTAACGTCAAGAAAACTGGACATTTTTCACGTTCCCAGAACCAACACTGAATATTTTGGAGAACGTTATTATAACAAAAATCTGTTAGCTGGGTTTACATCAATCCCAATAATTAATTCATTCCAAATTATAGGTTAATCGCTGTACGAAAAGATTAGATTTTCAAACTCAAACTATTATTTTCTATTGAAGTGAACCAATCTGTAATGAACAAATTCTGTTTTCAGTCCTTGCTGTTGTGTTGACGGCTCCTTCAAATACATGAACACAGTTAGTGTGTGTGCCGTTCGTGCGCCGCTCGCTTGCGGTGTAAAGACATGGCTGAAGAGGAGACTCCATCATTCTCACAACAGCATGATGTGGAGACTGCTGAGCATCAACTGGAAAGTGCAGTCTGCGAGTGTTTTTAGGCAGCCTGACCGCTGGATTATGGCATTTCATGATTATATTGGAGCTTGCTAAAATGAGTCTGAGCCGTTCCCCCTTCCGTCAGACAAAAACACAACTCCCCATGGGTATGACATCATTGCCAAATAACATGTTTGCTGGAATCTCCCTTGATGTCTCTGGCTCGCAGTGGGATAAAAGCGACTGAATGAAAGAGAGGGGAAAAATGCACAGATGCATCTTCAGAGCGGCCAGAGCTTCAAATAAACCTCACGCGTCCCAGCAGCCACCCAAAGACACGGTCACATGACCCCGACGTCAGCCGGGATTGGCTCCATATGGCCATATTTACAAAATGGTGGGAACCATTTTCCATATTGGTGACAAAAGTTTCTGCAAAAAAAGGCAGAATATTCTCAAACAGAATAAACCTTCCGCCCCTGTGAACGATGTCTCAAACTGTTCGGCTTGTTGTTGGCACATAATCTCAACACATTTGATGAATGTTTCTTCTTAATTTTGAAATTTCATCCGAATATTAGGATATGTTTTAGAAGTTAGTCGTCAATTTATTTTCTTTAAGACTGTTCATAATATATACATTTAACACATGGCTTGGTTGAATTATAATGTAGAATGCAGTCTGTTATTTCTTGATAACAACCGTTGCTAAGGATAACACACCGTTGCCATGAAAAACAGAGCGTTGCCATGGATACGGTGTTCTTTAGCGGAAGCAATACAATCGTTTTTAAATCAATAAACTCTTTTTAAATCAATATTTTGTGTCAAATTATTGATTTATCTTGTAGATAGCCATGTAGTAAGCGGGATAATGTATATATATATATATACAGGGGATGACAAGTAACCAAATAAGAAACAGCTGATAATAATAAACCACATAACCAATCAGGGACATTATCAGAAACCAAGGAAACCAAAACTAAACAGAGCAGGGAAACAGGAACTAAGTAAAAAACACAACATAATAAGATAATAAATAAGAGTCCAAGACCGCGACAGACTTTCAGTAATTTGGCATTGTCATTTATCATTTTTGTGGCTAAAGACTTTTAAAGCCAAGTCACACTTATTTATACAGGGCTTTTTACACCACAGAGTGTTTCAACGCAGCTTTACAGAGATAACAGGAAAATAATGCAACAAAGTTTGTGTCTAAAAGAAAATAGTCCAGTCCAGTTTAAGTAAGCTCAGTGATGGTTCATTTTTGAGGTTAAAAAGTTATTAATTTAGTTCATTTATATATATAGCCGGAGAAAAGCGTGATGTCATCGTCCAGCTCAGTTCAGTTCTCATATAATGCTGTCATGCAGATCTATAATATTGTTGAATATTACATTAAATGTCCCCAACTAAGCCAAGCCAAAAGCGACAAAATCTCCTAACGTATTTTTACTGAATGATACCTTCGTGACAAAGCTCTTTCCTCTCTTTAATATACAGCGTTACGCACTGACATTGTTAACTTTTTATTTTCTTTTTTTTCTAAAATAATCTTTTGTCAGCAAAACAATAAACCTGCGCCTCACACATCTCCAGCCTATAGCCTCATGTATATCATCTGTTCAGAGCTATTTTATAAACACCTCCGCGCGAGATAGCGCTGAACAGTAGCCGCTAAACGCTCTTACACATTCACGCGCATGCCTTTTCATCAGCGCCACGCTTTGAGGAAGACCTTTTAATGAGCAGATAGCTGGAGTTTAACATTGCAAATTTGAGGAAGTGCCACCGTGGAAAAAAAAAGAAAAAAAAAGGTTGCACTCTTTCTGTTTTTCCCTGTCATTTCTCTCTCTCTCTCTCTTTGATGCTGGGATATTTCTGCAGGGCAATGCTAGCGTCTTCAGCTAGGGCTTTCAGTTTGCTTTTACTTACTCTACCGGGAAGAGTTTCACAGGCGCTGGCATCTTCACTTCCATCTCAGAGCGAGCCGACTCCATCGACTGCAGGAGAGGAGATATGAGGAGCGAGAACAGAGAGGCGGAAGTGTTGCGCTCGTGTTTTTCTCGCGAGCTGCGGGAGAACAGTGGAGCTTTGAACTCCCCCCCCCCCCCCCCCCATTAAAAGCCCGATGGAGATTTGAAGAGATCTGTTGAAAGGAACCGGCGTATTTTAGATGTTAATTTGTTTTTGTTGTGTTTCTCCCTTTTTTTCTCTCCCTATCTCTCTCTCTCTCTCTCTCTCTCTCTCTCTCTCTCTCTCTCTCTGTGTCTGGGCCTTCTAAATCTTTTATATTCACATCCAATTTAACACAGCTGGATAAAAAGCTTTGTTTTCCCCCAAACTCCAGCGTCTTGCTTCATTTACATCTCTATTGAACTTTTTCGCACTTTGTGCAAAGTCAAAAGATCAATATTCACACAACTTATTCCGGGATTATGCCGTGCACCGTACATATATATACGGCGACTCGTGTTCATGTCTCGAGGAGCGGTGTTCGTGGAAAAGAGCCAAGATAATTATCCGAACGCATTATTAGACGGAGCAATCAGGGAGCGTTCGGATTGTTCTCCGCTGTTTTCTCTGGCACTGGAAATGATTGTGAGATCTGAGGAGCTCGTATAGATGCTAAATGGCCTTTTACTGAATATGTTGTTTGCGCTGGATGTCTGACACAGATGAGGCCGTTCCCTGAGAGCGCTGAGGCTTGTTCTTCATAAGATTGTTCATGTACAGATCACATTATTAAAGACCAAAACTGGATTTTTACCTTTTCTAAAGACAATGTGAGTGATGTTTGCTAAACTTACCACTAGGTTGCTACCTAGCTAACAGATAAGTTAGTTAGTTTGTTATAAGAAAGTTCTACAAATAGTCAGTGTTGGTTCTGGGAACTTTAAAAAAAAAAGTTTTCTGAAAGCACATTCAAACGTTGAGAAAAAGCAACTTAGCCAAAGTCCAACTAAAGTAAACACTGATCATCATAACGGGGTGACCGCAAACTAAACATTTTCAACCAATATCTAGACCTCTGTCAGTCTGGTCAGTAATAAGTGAAGCTGGTAATGCTGTGTGTGGAGTTGTTTAATCAGATCTTCAGAGATTTAATGTGTTTTATCTTCAGTTCATCGAAGGCTGTGTCTGAATAAAGTTGTAGTTTGTGTTGTTATTTCTCTTTCTCTCAGTGCTTGTTCACAGCAGGAGTTTGAATGATTGAAAGAGTGTTTCGGGAACATCACACTAACATTTAAATAACATTATATTAACATTCAGGAAACTGGACATTTTTATGTTCCTGGAATTGTTAGAAATCTACGTTCCTATAACAAAAATCTGTTAGCAGGGTAGCACTTTTTGACAAGTGGCAAGGCCTTGCAATTTAGTTTATTGTTTTAGATTTTCCTACAAGGTTTTTCAATATATGTGACCCTGGATCACAAAACAAGTCGCACGGGTATACAGTCATGGCCAAAATTGTTGGCACCCCTGGTAAATATGATCAAAACTGGCTGTAAAAAATAAATCTGCATTGTTTATCCTTTTGATCTTTCATTCAAAAAATTGCCAAAATTCTAACCTTTCATTGAAGCGAGAGAATTGAAAGTGGGGCTAAATCACATTATGAAATAAATGTTTTTCTCCAAAACACGTTGGCCACAATTATTGGCACCCTTTTATTAAATACTTTTTGCAACCTCCTTTTGCCAAGATAACATTTTCTCCTATAATGCCTGATGAGTTTGGAGAACACCTGACAAGAGATCAGAGACCATTCCTCCACACAGAATCTCTCCAGATCCTGCAGATTCCCAGATCCATGTTGGTGCTTCTTCTCTTCAGTTCAGCCCACTCATTTTCCATAGGGTTCAGGCCAGGGACTGGGATGGCCATTGCAGATCTTGGTTTTGTGCTCAGTGACCCATTTTTGTTTTGATTTTGATATTTGTTTTTGGATCACTGTCCTGTTGGAAGATCCAAACATGGCCCGTTATAAGATTTCTAGCCCCGGCTGTTAGGTTTCAATTTTTTATCTGTTGGTATTTGATCCAATCCATGATGCCATGTATCTGAACAAGATGTCCAGGACCTCTGGCAGAAAATTAGGCCCACAGCAGTAAAGATACAGCAGAGTATTTCATTTTACACATGGGGTACTTTTTTATCCCTGTGTGCACCAAACCCATCTTAAGTGTTTGCTGGCAAAAAAGCTATTTTTTTGTTTCATCTGACCATAGAACCCGTCCCGTTTGAAGTGCCAGTAGTGTCAGGTACTTTTCAAACGTTCTATGGACAGAGGAACCAAAAAAATAGCTTTTTTGGCAGCAAACACTTAAGATGGGTTTGGTGCACACAGGGATAAAAAAGTACCCCATGCGTAAAATGAAATACTCTGCTGTATCTTTACTGCTGTGGGCCTAATTTTCTGCCAGAGGTCCAGGACATCTTGTTCAGATACATGGCATCATGGATTGGATCAAATACCAACAGATAAAAAATCGAAACCTAACAGCCGGGGCTAGAAATCTTATAACGGGCCATGTTTGGATCTTCCAACAGGACCCCACTTAGCCCCACTTTCAATTCTCTTGCTTCAATGAAAGGTTAGAATTTTGGCAATTTTTTGAATGAAAGATCAAAAGGATAAACAATGCAGATTTATTTTTTACAGCCAGTTTTGATCATATTTACCAGGGGTGCCAACAATTTTGGCCATGACTGTATATATGGCAATTGTGCTAATAGCCAACATTGTTTTTAGGATATTAAGTAAAGATCATGTTCCATGAAGATATTTAGTAAATGTCCTGCCGTAAATATATAAAACATGTATTTTTGTGAGTGAATGCAGCACAATCGTGAACATAAATGCACAACTTTAAAGGAGATTTTCTCAATGTTTAGATTTTTTTGCTCCCTCAGATTCCAGATTTTCAATAGTTGTGTCTCGACCAAATATTGTCCTATCCTAACAAACCACACATCAGTGGAAAGATGATTTATTCAACTTTCAGATGATGTATACATCTCAATGTCAAAAATTGACCCATGTGACTGTTTTGTGGTCCAGGGTCACACACAAAGCCTGTGGTAAACATAACTAGACGATACTTTGACGGTTTGTTCTACAACGTAAATTTCGCGCACCCATGACAAAAAAAATGCGAATATTGTTACTTTTGTTTTTGAAAATGTACGTTTTCAATAAGTAACTACTGTAGATAAGGCAGTTTGGACTGTGTGCAGTTTACGGGAGAGGGATTGTGAACGTCAGCGAAGCGACACAACTGATGATAAGTCACATGATAACGACAACATGGCAAATGTAGTATGTCCGGATTACATTCATACTACATACTTTTTTAATGGTCAGGATAGGACAATATTTGGTCGAGACACAACTATTGTAAATCTGGAATCTGAGGAGCAAAAAAATCTAAACATTGAGAAAATCTCCTTTAAAGTTGTGCATTTATGTTCACTATTGTGCTGCATTCACTCACAAAAATACATGTTTTATATATTTACGGTAGGACATTTACTAAATATCTTCATGGATCATGATCTTAATATCCTCATGATTTTTGGCATAATAGAAAAATGTATAATTTTGACCCATACAATGTATAGTTGGCTATTGCCACATATATACTTGTGACTGGTTTTGTGATCCAGGATTTTGAGTTCTGGTTTAATTAATGTCCTATTATCACTGTAAAGCTGCTTTGAAACGATCTATATTGTAAAAAGCGCTATATAAAAGTAGATGAGTTGACACACCCAGATAATAAAGCCCATGAAAACACTGTCCTCGATGTTTATAATCTTCTGCTTCTTCCAGTGACTTTGGCCTTCATTAGAGATACTGGGTTGACAACAAATCAACAATCTGGGTTTGTGAAAATGTGCCTATCATAATTCCATAGGGACATATCCATGCAGCATAAATCATTAATACTCGGATGCTTTGAAGTGACTATTGTACATGATGAAAGTGAAACGTCTTGAAACGCTGGAGCGTAATAGTTGGATTATGTTGCTCCTTCATGTTGAAGCGGCACTGAATTGAAACTCCTTAAGATATTATGTCTTCGTCAAGAAGAACTTTTTGAAGTCTGTTTAAAATCATAATCCGTCTTTAATCAAACTCTCACACGGCTCCTGCCGCACATGGAAAGCGTCACACCTTTGAAGTCGGTTTCTAGCAGTATAAAGGGTTTATTCTGGCCCGCTGTCACTGTCCGCTGAGCTGTGATCTTCTTCCTCCTTTCATTGCAGTCAGAACAACTTGTCTGTTCATGTAGCGCTTGTGCAGAGAGAGAGCGAGAGAAAAAACAAGGCCATCAAAGACGCTTTAAAGAAATGTAAAAAGAAAAAAGAAATGAGAAACCACCATCATAGGAGCACACAGAATATTAAAGGTGTATTGCAATCATAAAAACTTGTAGTTCCCACATACCAACAGAGGGAGTAAAACAAGACGAGTTTACTTTCACAACACACAGTGTTTCAATCAGCTTAACAGAGATAACAGGAAAATAATGCAACAAAGTTTGTGTCCAGAAGAAAATAGCGACACAGTCCAGCTTAAGTAAGCTCAGTGATGGTTCATTTTTGGTTGCAAAAAAGTTATTAATTTAGTTCATTTATATACAGTATATAGCCACTCTGGAGAAAACCGTGATGTAATCGTCCAGCTCACCCTGGTGAAAAAAAAAAAAGTTAAGTATACAAGTGTCTTCGAAACATACAAGAAATATACCATAAATGTATTAAAAATAGATATTAAGTATACTTGAAGGCAGCCAGACTAATTATAAGTATACTTCAAGTATGTTAAGGATTAGTTAACTTTAAGTGTGCTATTTTGAAACAACTAATTTTGTACTAAGTATATTTTAGTTGTATTTAAATTGTAGTAAAGCATAACTTTAAGTGTATTTAGTGTACTTTTGTGTGCTAAATTGGAACAACTTCAAGTATACTTAGTATACTTTAAGTATATGCCTGTGTAGGGACTAGTTACATACTTGATTAGTGATAATAAAGTGTACTTTATCTGTGTTATTACAAAATCATTACGAGCAATATATACAAGTCTATTATTTTTGAGTAAAAATGATATTCTCCGTAATACCTTTGGCTTAATCCAAATACTACAAATAGCACACTTTGTCTTCAATAACAAATGCACATTAAAAAGTGTAATTAAATTTAATTAAGCATATATTTATTACCAATGTACTTATAGTGCACTTGTTAGCAATATGTTAAAAGTATGCTTGCTTTTAAATATATTTGTAGAAAATATACTAAAGTACTATTATTTTAAAGTGTGTTAAAAGTTGCATTATAAAAATAGATAAAAAGCATGATGCTAATATACTTTTAATATATTTAAAGATAGTATTTTTTTTTTTGTATATTTGCAATGTACTATTGAAAAAGGGAATATATTTCAAATACAATAAAGTATACTTTTTTTTCACTAGGGCAGTTCAGTTCTCATATAATGCTGTCAGTGCAGATCTATAATATTGTGGAATATCAACCGTGGCGTCAGACGAGAGGTGGAAAAACGTCATTTCGTTGTCGTGTAAACGTAGCCTAAATCGTGCAAACAAAACAAATAATCAGTTCCCTTGTTTTTCTAAATCTAGCTCAATAGTTTGTCCCCTTGTTCCCTCTAGATTGTAAAAGGCTCGACAACCCCTTACACAAAACACAAAAACTTCTTTCAGTTAAACAGAAGTGTGAGGCATAAGCTTTAACAAAACATTTTGGTAACGCTTTAGATTACAGCCCGGAAAAACTGCGTAATTAAGACGAATTTACAGCATAACTTTCGGTAATTATAGTGTACCTATAAAGTACTTACATGTAAGTATAAGGGAACAATATGTAAAGTTTGGGGAATAAAGGGGTAACAACCAGGAGAATTAAAACAATATTTATACTGTAAGTATTATTGAAGGGGTACTTATTCTACTATTATTATACAACAATCTTTTTCTCTAAAAATTACATATCTATGCATTTATACAGTTTTTTGTTTGTTTTTTATTACAAAAGTGCAGATGTTTAAGTTTGGGCTTACATTTTTTCAAGGCAAGTAAAGTTAAAGGGCACCTATTATGGAATTTTGAAATGTACCTTTCATGTAGTGTGTAACATAGATCTAAGTGAACAAAAACATCCTGCAAAGTTTGAAAAATGAAAGTGCACCGTATATAAAGTTATTGTCTTTCAAAAGTGAGAGTCGACTCTGAGTCATTTTTATGAATCGTTAGAAGACCGAAGCTTTTTCTCTGACTAGATGACGTCAACTTGTCAAGTTATTTGAATACGATACGCCCACTTATTGCGCTCCAAGGCCAGGGAAAATATCATGGTGACGAGACGCTGTGTTCTGAAGTGCAGCTCAAAAGCAAACTTTTTTCATCTGCCCAAGGAGGAGCATTTGAAGACTAAGTGGCTACAATTCATATATACAACTATACCACAGAAGTATAGTCCGAGCCAATTGTGCTTTGTTCGCGCCATTTTCAAGACGATTGCTTTACCAACTTAAATGCAATCAAACTTGGATTCGCGAGTCGGCTGATATTGAAGGAAGGTTCAGTTCCAAGTGTATTTGCATCAGCTTCCTCCTCCGTATCACAACCTGTAAGTGTTATTAATAATTGTTGCTTTTATGTTTTATGTAGCATGCTTAATAATTATTTTGTTTGTTGAGTAAGCACCGTTTAGCTTCTAGGTCTTCAATGACAATTGTATTGAGATATGTGAAGTGTTTGTCGTTGTTTTCGGAGTTGTCTTAAAGAATAGAATAATACCTCGTAGTAACGTAACTGCATTTTTTTTTTTTTTTTTTTTACGTTATGTTTATGCATCGGGCTAATGCAAACAAAGACTGATTGTGCTTTTACAATATGAACTCTGGGCTATGCTCGCTAACATAACATTAAATTCTTCATCTTATTTTTAGTTTTTTACTACAAACTATAAAGCAGTGGACTATAATCATTATTATAACACGATTTAATTGATAAAAGCATCATTGTACTCCGTGTTAAACAATAAGTATTATCTCTGTAAACACTGCTGGGTCATCTGACCAATCAACGCAGATTAGCGTCGCGCAGAGGAGGGGTTTGAAAAACGAGTCGTTGAACGAATCATTTGGGAGTCGGTGAGTAAATCAGGTAAAAATAAATGCATATTATACGACAACAAAAGTGTTTTTTGTCATTGCATGCATGTAAAACTGTTGTTGGGGACTCCCAAACCAACATTAGGAACATTTTAAATGTCATAATAGGTGCCCTTTAATACTATTTTAAAAAGTTAAATACTGGGAAATATACTCAAATTAAAGTGGTGCTTGTTACCCTCTTGTTCCATGTAGTTACATGGTAAGTACAATAAAGATACATACACAATCTTATATCACTGACTCGGAAACCTTTCTTTGAAAAACAACTTATTACGGTTGGTTCTGAAACGATAAATACATATTTTTAAATATTGTAATTTTTCTTACAAACACGTATCGTTTCACTTCAAAAGATATTGATGCATCTATATGGATTACTACAGTTATTGCAGTGTTTGCTGTTTGATGCTTCGACTTTTAGGAACACATGAGCTTGCGTTATATGTATTCCCAGAGATGTATTTTTTATTTTTCTCTAACCTTCATTTGTGTTAATCTGAAGTAGGAAAGTCGTATACATCTTGGAGGGTAAAAGATGAGTAAATTGGGAGGACGTATTTCTGGGTATACTGCATTTTCTTTTCTACCAACATTTAAAAAAATAAAAAGATTTGAATCTAAAAGTGAAGTAATAACTTATGTTTTATTAAAGTTGGGGAGGAGCACCTTCAGAATAATCACCCAGACAGCAACATAGTGTCGGCCTAGATCCAGCCCACATCTGGCCATGTGGAAGACATCATTTTATATTGTTATAGTTGCATAGTTAAAAAGATAGTTCACTTTGAAATTAAATTTTGGTATGTTTTATCTTACCTCAAGGGCATCCAAGATGTAGGTGTCTTTTTTTACGCAGTAGTTTCAATTTTGATATTTTTAGGTCAAACTGTTCTTGTCTGTCAGTCGTATCATGCAGATCTATGGTCACTGTCTCAAAGAGCACGCACAGTCCAAATTAAAACAATTCCCCATCGTCCAAATGAAACAATTCCCCATCGTAAGTACACATTGATGGCCTAAGACACGAAACGAGTGGTTTGTGTGAGAAAACGAACGGTATTTATATAGTTTTTACCTCTTGTAACACAGCCACGTCCAAGTGATCTGAGGGCGCGGGCGCTTCCTTCTGTGTGACGTGTGCGCAGACTGGTGCATAGAAGTATACACTAGATGTCGCATTAAAGACATTCGTTCCAATGAACTGCCGTAGCCAAGGCGACATCTAGTGTATACATGTATGTATGCACCAGTCTGCGCACACGTCACACACCAGGAAGCGCTCGCGCCCTCAGATCACTTGGACGTGGCTGTGTTACAAGAGGTAAAAACTATATAAATACTGTTCGTTTTCTCACACAAACCGCTCGTTTCGTGTCTTAGGCCATCAATGTGTACTTACGATGGGGAATTGTTTAATTTGGACGATGGGGAATTGTTTAATTTTGACTTCTCTGTATGCTCTTTGAGACAGTGACCATAGACCTGCATGATATGACTGTCAGATAAGAACAGTTTGACCTAAAAATATCAAAATTGAAACTACTGCGGAGACAAAGACACCTACATCTTGGATGCCCTTGAGGTAAGCTAAAACATACCAAAATTTAATTTCAAAGTGAACTATCCCTTTAAGTATACAGGTAGCGTGTTTCATTTGCAGTGTCATTTACACACTCAGGTACACATCTTACCGCCTGCAAACCAGTGTTTAAAAGGCAGACTAATGAGCACAAACACCGGCTTCTGCGCTGAACACGCTCGACTTGGACTTGAAACAAGGCTTTGTTGTGTCCTCAGCGCCCGTATAAAAGTGGACTTGGCTATCGAGCTACTGGATTTTCTCAACTCCTCTGATGTTATTTTAGCCCTCGCTGTCTCACAGCTGAATTGAGTCTCTTTCTTTTTCAAAAATGGTACTTTTAAGAGACTCTAAAAATCTCTATGCCATATAGATGTATTGACCGATTTAAACACTACTCACTTAGCTAGATAGATATTAGAGCGGTTTGGTGTGTAGATCAAATGAGATGCTAATGTTGTACACTTAAATTCTCTCACTATCACTAACACTAATGTTGTTACAACGCTGCAGACTTTCTTTTGTCTATTGAACACAAAAGATGTTTAGCCGAATGTTCATGCCGCTCTTTTACATACAAGGGAAACATTCAGTGAAGAGCAACATTTGTGCGCTAGATTCTTCTGAAGTCGTATGATGTCTTAGTTTGAGGAACAGATTTTGAAAATCTTGATCTTATTAATTTGAGGTGAAGGTAAAGTTCATATGTAGACTTTCATAATAATCCAATAGGCAAATGGCAGACGGTAGTAGCAACACGCTTTCACAAATGAGACCGGACAAACACTGAGTGAAGGTGAGCAACTTAACTACACATGGTGATGAACTAAATGATGAACAGGTGTGATGATGGATTAGATTAGTGTCCATGGAAACTGATGAGTGGCGGGAAACTCAATCAAGGGAACATATGTTAATACAACCTCAAAGTCCATGAAAACTGAAACTAACACGACACGGATAGACTCAGGCTATGTTTACATGACACCGATACGCTTGAAACGGAGAGGTTTCTCCTTCGAGTTTTCCGCTTACAGACGACACCATTGTCAAAACGATCTCCATTCACACGGATCCGCGATAAAACGGCTAAAAACGCTGTATTCTGCCTCCAGGCCAGTAGATGGCGATGAAACACTATAGACTGAACTCGTAATACGCATGTACACGACGACATCGTCATCAGAGATTCACGATTTTGTCGTTTTACACGGAGACCGTTTACAAAAACGTGAATTTTGAAACCCGTTTTCATAAGTTTGCGTTTTCAGGCGCCCAAAACGCCGTTGTCGTGTAAACGAACGGCCAAAACTAGGGATGCAAACGATTAATCGATTATCGATTAATTGACGATAATACATTAATCGATCAAACTTATCGATCATCGATTAAGCAGGTTCATGCGCGTGCGTGCTGCTCAACCGCGAAACACAAGCGAGCGCGCCGGAGTTATGTTTGGGACTGTTTTACACCTTCATCATGACTATAAGTTTGCATGTGCATTCGCAGCCTTTTGTTTTGTGCAAATGTAAGTTGTAATAGTTTATTATGTGTACGTTTATTATGTGTATCTATATCTGATTTATCTCATAGCCTATATTGGATGCATTTGGTTAAGAATTGTTGAAGCGTGATCTTTAGCGCGCGCAGCTCAAACGGCAATGCACGACTAATAATGACTATTGGGACTGTCATATTACATAACATTATAAAGAGAACAATAGTGTAATAAAACATTGTGAAGTATTTGGGTTTAGTTGCCGTGTCGCGTTGTTCCAGGAAGAGCGCGTCCACAACATGAGTCATTCTGAATGGCACGTAACTCAAGTTCACTTGTGCATTCACGTCATTTTGTGCAGATATAATTTGTAATATTATGTTTATTTTGTATATATCTGACTAATCTCATATAGGTTGCGCTTCTTTGAGATAAATAACGCGCTAGCAAAGTGCTCAACGGTTATTCATTCAGCGCGCGCCGCTCAAGCAGCAATGTACGACTAATAATAACGATGATTAATTTGGGACTGTCATATTACATAACATCAGAACACTATTTTATTAAATCGTTGTGAATTCATTGGGTTTAGTTGCCGTTTTCAGTGCGTTTCAGTGCACGTCTAACGTTACAACACACTGCAAGCACGCATCTGAGGCGGCGTTGGTGACACGTTGTATTATTAGTCGTTATATTTGATTATTAAATAATTAATTTAATTTAATTATCATTCACATCGAAACATTTTACAATCCTACTAGCCCTTCATTTGGATTAAAAAACATTCTCATTCATTTGGTGAGTAACATAGCGTTTTTAGCAAACCCTGTCATGCTGGCCATATGCACTGCAGCAGACGCATAATTGATTACGATCGATCATGGGAATTTGTGAAAATTGACATCCCTTCAGTTCTATATTTGAAGTTTCCAGGTCTAGTAATCTTACTGTTACCTTTCTCAGACCAAGCATCAATAAGTGCTGCTAATGTTTCAAGTTTTTCAAGTAGTTTACCAGATAGATTATTATATGTAGACTTATAGTTTAGGCTAAGCCTACCCATATAGATTTTTATTTAACATTTATTTTATGTTGCTTAATGTTTGCAACAGGTGAGCCAGTGCACAATTATTTTTTATGTATTTTAATTTTCTGTGCATAATTTATTTTGTTAAACTACATAAATGCCATTCTGTACCGTATCCCAACTGTTACAATAAAACATCATTTGAGCAATATAACTTGCATTTTTGTTCAGTATATAAGCAATATTTTGCTTTTTATGTTAAAGACACTATTGATACCGTGAGAAATGTACATTCTCAGGAAAATAGCCGCTTATCAGTTAATCGTTAATCGATCGATAAGGTCAATCAATTAATGATTAATGAATTAATCGATAATTTGCATCCCTAGTTAACACGCATAAAAAGATTTAAGTTTTTTGTTAAACGGTGTTGTGTGAACAGCCCCTAGTGTGACAATTGTGACCACGAATTAACAAATCGTTCCTACGACTTACTGATACGTCAGCACGTTTTACTTATGCGTTTTGTCGTTTTAAGTAAATCAAACACACAATATAATAGTTTTTTTCCTTGATTTACTAAATTGTGCGCACAACATCATTCATTCTCTCAGTTTTTCTAAATCATACACACAATATAATAATCCGCTCCCCCGTTTTACTAAATTGTGCGCATACTATAATAAATTTACCCTCGCTTTACTAAATCATGTGCACGATATAATTAATTCCCTCGTTTTTCTAAGTAGTGCTCACAATATAATACATTTGTTCCCTTGTTTTATTTAAATCAAAAGTAAGGAACAAATTAGTGCAATGTGACTACAATTTACTAAAGCAAGAGAACGAATTCTTAACTCAACGATATTTATACTTGTGTCCACATGTGCAGGGCTCCGTCACACTGGTTTGGAAAACATGAGGTTTTTTTTCATCTACTTTTGACCTCTGTACAACACATATCGTTTCCATAAAAACAGTGCAGATGTAAACTTTAGTGAGAACAAGATGGCCTGCGTCTGTTTCTCTTTCTCCCGACTCTGGCTCCTCCTCCAACGCTGTTTTTTTGTAGTCAGAAACGAAGAACCTTCACATCAACTTTCCTGCGTCTGCTTTGATCACTTCTGCAGTGAAATTCCTCCAGTGGATGAAAGAAAAGAGGTAAATGGAGTGAGTCGGAGGAGAGTGATCACTGTGAAGGTTGTCTGAGGGACTTCAGAGGCAGTGCCGTAATGTGAAGCTCTTTTGCAGTAATTAGGATCAGCGTGCATTATTTACATTGTTTGTGTCTGTGTCTACTCTCGTCACTTTAATGGCTCTTCAAACCTCTACGTGTGTGTGTGTGTGTGTGTGTGTGTGTGTGTGTGTGTGTGTGTGTGTGTGTGTGTGTGTGTGTGTGTGTGTGTGTGTGGGAGACAGACAGATACACAAATCTGCAGTAGCAACCATCAGTGTCAGGGATTATTTGAGCCCACACAGGTGATTGTCTCTTGTGACATTAGTCTAAAAGCGACTACAAAAAATACTGTCTTGTTCTATGATACTGTGGTAGTGAGACACATCTATAGGGATACTGTACAGTCATTATCACAAAATAAAGCTTGGGGTTTACTTCTTTTTGTTTTAAATCAGAATTTAAATGTCCTGATAATTTACTCATCCAAGATGTTCATGTCTTTCTTTCTTCAGTCGAAAAGATACGAAGGTTTTTGAGGAAAACATTGCAGGATTGTTCTCCATATAGTGACTTCAAGGGCAACCAACGGGTTGAAGGTCCAAATGTGAGTTTCAGCCTTTTGACCTGACCTACAGAAGATGAAGTTGTCAACTTTATAATCTTGTAGTCCATCTCAAATGCAGAAACTTTCGGACTAGATATTGGCATACTGAGGTTACAGAGCTAATTTAGGAAACCACTGATAATAGTTTGAAACATTATTTTGCACATTGATTCAAAACATTACATACCGTTATGCAGCTTTTTAAGAAAGAAAGAGGATCAAAAAAATATTTATATACACATATGCTATTCGTTTTGATGAGGACAGCACTTTTCTGCGCATCTGCAGTCACCATTTGAAATGTAAACATCTGCAACAATCGTTACAGCGTTACCAAAGCTTTAAAAGATTATTCCAGTGCACGCTTCATCCATATTTCTGTAAGATAAATGACAGTCTGATTCAAAGAGGAATATAAGAAGGCTAAGTCCATACTTGACGACAGGTGGAGCTGGGGAGGGAGGAGAGTAATTAGCTCCTGAATCCTGACTGACGAGAGGTGGAGCTGGGGAGGGAGGAGAGTAATTAGCTCCTGAATCCTGACTGACGAGAGGTGGAGCTGGGGAGGGAGGAGGTTAATTAGCTCCTGAATCCTGACTGACGAGAGGTGGAGCTGGGGAGGGAGGAGGGTAATTAGCTCCTGAATCCTGAATGACGAGAGGTGGAGCTGGGGAAGGAGGAGGGTAATTAGCTCCTGAATCCTGAATGAAGAGAGGTGGAGCTGGGGAAGGAGGAGGGTAATTAGCTCCTGAATCCTGACTGACGAGAGGTGGAGCTGGGGAGGGAGGAGGGTAATTGGCTCCTGAATCCTGACTGATGAGAGGTGGAGCTGGGGAGGGAGGAGGGTAATTAGCTCCTGAATCCTGACTGACGAGAGGTGGAGCTGGGGAGGGTGGAGGGTAATTAGCTCCTGAATCCTGACTGATGAGAGGTGGAGCTGGGGAGGGAGGAGGGTAATTAGCTCCTGAATCCTGACTGACGAGAGGTGGAGCTGGGGAGGGAGGAGGGTAATTAGCTCCTGAATCCTGACTGACGAGAGGTGGAGCTGGGGAGGGAGGAGGGTAATTAGCTCCTGAATCCTGACTGACGAGAGGTGGAGCTGGGGAGGGAGGAGGGTAATTAGCTCCTGAATCCTGACTGACGAGAGGTGGAGCTGGGGAGGGAGGAGGTTAATTAGCTCCTGAATCCTGACTGACGAGAGGTGGAGCTGGGGAGGGAGGAGGGTAATTAGCTCCTGAATCCTGACTGATGAGAGGTGGAGCTGGGGTGGGAGGAGGGTAATTAGCTCCTGAATCCTGACTGACGAGAGGTGGAGCTGGGGAGGGTAATTAGCTCCTGAATCCTGACTGATGAGAGGTGGAGCTGGGGAGGGTAATTAGCTCCTGAATCCTGACTGATGAGAGGTGGAGCTGGGGAGGGAGGAGGGTAATTAACTCCTGAATCCTGACTGACGAGAGGTGGAGCTGGGGAGGGTAATTAGCTCCTGAATCCTGACTGATGAGAGGTGGAGCTGGGGAGGAAGGAGGGTAATTAGCTCCTGAATCCTGACTGACGAGAGGTGGAGCTGGGGAGGAAGGAGGGTAATTAGCTCCTGAATCCTGACTGACGAGAGGTAGAGCTGGGGAGGGAGGAGGGTAATTAGCTCCTGAATCCTGACTGTACGAGAGGTGGAGCTGGGGAGGGAGGAGGGTATTTAACTCCTGAATCCTGACTGACGAGAGGTGGAGCTGGGGAGGGAGGAGGGTAATTAGCTCCTGAATCCTGACTGATGAGAGGTGGAGCTGGGGAGGAAGGAGGGTAATGAGCTCCTGAATCCTGACTGACGAGAGAAGGAGCTGGGGAGGGAGGAGGGTAATTAACTCCTGAATCCTGACTGACGAGAGGTGGAGCTGGGGAGGGAGGAGGGTAATTAGCTCCTGAATCCTGTCTGACGAGAGGTGGAGCTGGGGAGGGAGGAGGGTAATTAGCTCCTGACTGATGAGAGGTGGAGCTGGGGAGGGAGGAGGGTAATTAACTCCTGAATCCTGACTGACGACAGGTGGAGCTGGGGAGGGAGGAGGGTAATTAGCTCCTGAATCCTGACTGACGAGAGGTGGAGCTGGGGAGGGAGGAGGTTAATTAGCTCCTGAATCCTGACTGACGAGAGGTGGAGCTGGGGAGGGAGGAGGGTAATTAGCTCCTGAATCCTGACTGATGAGAGGTGGAGCTGGGGTGGGAGGAGGGTAATTAGCTCCTGAATCCTGACTGACGAGAGGTGGAGCTGGGGAGGGTAATTAGCTCCTGAATCCTGACTGATGAGAGGTGGAGCTGGGGAGGGTAATTAGCTCCTGAATCCTGACTGATGAGAGGTGGAGCTGGGGAGGGAGGAGGGTAATTATCTCCTGAATCCTGACTGACGAGAGGTGGAGCTGGGGAGGGTAATTAGCTCCTGAATCCTGACTGATGAGAGGTGGAGCTGGGGAGGAAGGAGGGTAATTAGCTCCTGAATCCTGACTGACGAGAGGTGGAGCTGGGGAGGAAGGAGGGTAATTAGCTCCTGAATCCTGACTGACGAGAGGTAGAGCTGGGGAGGGAGGAGGGTAATTAGCTCCTGAATCCTGACTGTACGAGAGGTGGAGCTGGGGAGGGAGGAGGGTATTTAACTCCTGAATCCTGACTGACGAGAGGTGGAGCTGGGGAGGGAGGAGGGTAATTAGCTCCTGAATCCTGACTGATGAGAGGTGGAGCTGGGGAGGGAGGAGGGTAATTAGCTCCTGAATCCTGACTGACGAGAGGTAGAGCTGGGGAGGGAGGAGGGTAATGAGCTCCTGAATCCTGACTGACGAGAGAAGGAGCTGGGGAGGGAGGAGGGTAATTAACTCCTGAATCCTGACTGACGAGAGGTGGAGCTGGGGAGGGAGGAGGGTAATTAGCTCCTGAATCCTGTCTGACGAGAGGTGGAGCTGGGGAGGGAGGAGGGTAATTAGCTCCTGACTGATGAGAGGTGGAGCTGGGGAGGGAGGAGGGTAATTAACTCCTGAATCCTGACTGACGACAGGTGGAGCTGGGGAGGGAGGAGGGTAATTAGCTCCTGAATCCTGACTGACGAGAGGTGGAGCTGGGGAGGGAGGAGGGTAATTAGCTCCTGAATCCTGACTGACGAGAGGTGAAGCTGGGGAGGGAGGAGGGTAATTAGCTCCTGAATACTGACTGACGAGAGGTGGAGCTGGGGAGGGAGGAGGGTAATTAGCTCATGAATCCTGACTGACGAGAGGTGGAGCTGGGGAGGGAGGAGGGTAATTAGCTTCCTGAATCCTGACTGACGAGAGGTGGAGCTGGATTGGGAGAAGGGTAATTAGCTCCTGAATCCTGACTGACGAGAGGTGGAGCTGGGGAGGGTGGAGGGTAATTAGCTCCTGAATCCTGACTGACGAGAGGTGGAGCTGGGGAGGGAGGAGGGTAATTAGCTCCTGAATCCTGACTGACGAGAGGTGGAGCTGGAGAGGGAGGAGGGTAATTAGCTCCTGAATCCTGACTGATGAGAGGTGGAGCTGGGGAGGGAGGAGGGTAATTAGCTCCTGAATCCTGACTGACGAGAGGTGGAGCTGGGGAGGGAGGAGGGTAATTAGCTCCTGAATCCTGACTGACGAGAGGTGGAGCTGGGGAGGGAGAAGGGTAATTAGCTCCTGAATCCTGACTGACGAGAGGTGGAGCTGGGGAGGGAGGAGGGTAATTGGCTCCTGAATCCTGACTGATGAGAGGTGGAGCTGGGGAGGGAGGAGGGTAATTAGCTCCTGAATCCTGACTGACGAGAGGTGGAGCTGGGGAGGGAGGAGGGTAATTAGCTCCTGAATCCTGACTGACGAGAGGTGGAGCTGGGGAGGGAGGAGGTTAATTAGCTCCTGAATCCTGACTGACGAGAGGTGGAGCTGGGGAGGGAGGAGGGTAATTAGCTCCTGAATCCTGACTGATGAGAGGTGGAGCTGGGGTGGGAGGAGGGTAATTAGCTCCTGAATCCTGACTGACGAGAGGTGGAGCTGGGGAGGGTAATTAGCTCCTGAATCCTGACTGATGAGAGGTGGAGCTGGGGAGGGTAATTAGCTCCTGAATCCTGACTGATGAGAGGTGGAGCTGGGGAGGGAGGAGGGTAATTAACTCCTGAATCCTGACTGACGAGAGGTGGAGCTGGGGAGGGTAATTAGCTCCTGAATCCTGACTGATGAGAGGTGGAGCTGGGGAGGAAGGAGGGTAATTAGCTCCTGAATCCTGACTGACGAGAGGTGGAGCTGGGGAGGAAGGAGGGTAATTAGCTCCTGAATCCTGACTGACGAGAGGTAGAGCTGGGGAGGGAGGAGGGTAATTAGCTCCTGAATCCTGACTGTACGAGAGGTGGAGCTGGGGAGGGAGGAGGGTATTTAACTCCTGAATCCTGACTGACGAGAGGTGGAGCTGGGGAGGGAGGAGGGTAATTAGCTCCTGAATCCTGACTGATGAGAGGTGGAGCTGGGGAGGAAGGAGGGTAATGAGCTCCTGAATCCTGACTGACGAGAGAAGGAGCTGGGGAGGGAGGAGGGTAATTAACTCCTGAATCCTGACTGACGAGAGGTGGAGCTGGGGAGGGAGGAGGGTAATTAGCTCCTGAATCCTGTCTGACGAGAGGTGGAGCTGGGGAGGGAGGAGGGTAATTAGCTCCTGACTGATGAGAGGTGGAGCTGGGGAGGGAGGAGGGTAATTAACTCCTGAATCCTGACTGACGACAGGTGGAGCTGGGGAGGGAGGAGGGTAATTAGCTCCTGAATCCTGACTGACGAGAGGTGGAGCTGGGGAGGGAGGAGGTTAATTAGCTCCTGAATCCTGACTGACGAGAGGTGGAGCTGGGGAGGGAGGAGGGTAATTAGCTCCTGAATCCTGACTGATGAGAGGTGGAGCTGGGGTGGGAGGAGGGTAATTAGCTCCTGAATCCTGACTGACGAGAGGTGGAGCTGGGGAGGGTAATTAGCTCCTGAATCCTGACTGATGAGAGGTGGAGCTGGGGAGGGTAATTAGCTCCTGAATCCTGACTGATGAGAGGTGGAGCTGGGGAGGGAGGAGGGTAATTATCTCCTGAATCCTGACTGACGAGAGGTGGAGCTGGGGAGGGTAATTAGCTCCTGAATCCTGACTGATGAGAGGTGGAGCTGGGGAGGAAGGAGGGTAATTAGCTCCTGAATCCTGACTGACGAGAGGTGGAGCTGGGGAGGAAGGAGGGTAATTAGCTCCTGAATCCTGACTGACGAGAGGTAGAGCTGGGGAGGGAGGAGGGTAATTAGCTCCTGAATCCTGACTGTACGAGAGGTGGAGCTGGGGAGGGAGGAGGGTATTTAACTCCTGAATCCTGACTGACGAGAGGTGGAGCTGGGGAGGGAGGAGGGTAATTAGCTCCTGAATCCTGACTGATGAGAGGTGGAGCTGGGGAGGGAGGAGGGTAATTAGCTCCTGAATCCTGACTGACGAGAGGTAGAGCTGGGGAGGGAGGAGGGTAATGAGCTCCTGAATCCTGACTGACGAGAGAAGGAGCTGGGGAGGGAGGAGGGTAATTAACTCCTGAATCCTGACTGACGAGAGGTGGAGCTGGGGAGGGAGGAGGGTAATTAGCTCCTGAATCCTGTCTGACGAGAGGTGGAGCTGGGGAGGGAGGAGGGTAATTAGCTCCTGACTGATGAGAGGTGGAGCTGGGGAGGGAGGAGGGTAATTAACTCCTGAATCCTGACTGACGACAGGTGGAGCTGGGGAGGGAGGAGGGTAATTAGCTCCTGAATCCTGACTGACGAGAGGTGGAGCTGGGGAGGGAGGAGGGTAATTAGCTCCTGAATCCTGACTGACGAGAGGTGAAGCTGGGGAGGGAGGAGGGTAATTAGCTCCTGAATCCTGACTGACGAGAGGTGGAGCTGGGGAGGGAGGAGGGTAATTAGCTCATGAATCCTGACTGACGAGAGGTGGAGCTGGGGAGGGAGGAGGGTAATTAGCTTCCTGAATCCTGACTGACGAGAGGTGGAGCTGGATAGGGAGAAGGGTAATTAGCTCCTGAATCCTGACTGACGAGAGGTGGAGCTGGGGAGGGTGGAGGGTAATTAGCTCCTGAATCCTGACTGACGAGAGGTGGAGCTGGGGAGGGAGGAGGGTAATTAGCTCCTGAATCCTGACTGACGAGAGGTGGAGCTGGAGAGGGAGGAGGGTAATTAGCTCCTGAATCCTGACTGATGAGAGGTGGAGCTGGGGAGGGAGGAGGGTAATTAGCTCCTGAATCCTGACTGACGAGAGGTGGAGCTGGGGAGGGAGGAGGGTAATTAGCTCCTGAATCCTGACTGACGAGAGGTGGAGCTGGGGAGGGAGAAGGGTAATTAGCTCCTGAATCCTGACTGACGAGAGGTGGAGCTGGGGAGGGAGGAGGGTAATTAGCTCATGAATCCTGACTGACGAGAGGTGGAGCTGGGGAGGGAGGAGGGTAATTCGCTCCTGAATCCTGACTGATGAGAGGTGGAGCTGGGGAGGGAGGAGGGTAATTAGCTCCTGAATCCTGACTGACGAGAGGTGGAGCTGGGAAGGGAGGAGGGTAATTCGCTCCTGAGCAACAAAATAAAGCTGCTGATAGGCTTGATCTTTTTTACCTCCTTGCATATCCATTTTTCATATCCATTCCTTGCATCCTGTTGTTTCTTCTTCTTCAGCTAGTTCTTAAAAACACTGTAAATTGTTGCCACCTAGTAAACTGATGATAGGCTCTATATTTTGAGATAATATTAATAATTGACCAATCAAAATAAAGTATTCTTGATAGCTGTGCAACAATATTTGTATGTATCTTTGTACTATTTCTCATCTGTCCTCTGCTAGTTGCATCCTGGTCTCATTATCTGATGCATATCATGCATTAAAATGGTAGGATTATGTTGAAATTGCCAGTTCTTATTGGCTGATTTCTCAGAAAATTGTGCCATTGCTTACTTCATTTAACAAGGTTTAGTGTGAAATGTAAAAAATTATTGTGAAACAAAACACACATTTCATATTTAAAAAAAAGAAGACACTACATTAAATGTAATATGTAAATATTTTGTTGTTTTTTATCATAATACCAACATTACCTTATTGCCATTTTCTGGGATTGTGTGGACACTTCCGATTCATTAATTAAAATAATATGTTAACAGTTTGCAGTATCAAGGAGCATTACAAACAGTTTTTGTACTGCTAACTGGAAGCGAATGAGATCAGAAGCCTCGACACTATGCTCATAGCTTAATAATAAGGTGAATAAAGGCAGCGCACTGGACTTTGGAGAAGAGTCCAGTTGTGAAGTAGTTTAGCTCCTGTCCTTCCTACTCCTACAGTTACCTTTTGGTTCTGGTACTGTAAGCCATGTAAACATTTACTGGGGTTGCAAGAGATGAAGATTGTTTCAGAACGGATAGAGGTGATGGTGGAAACATTATAGTACGAGAGAAAGATTTAGAGGGATGGCCAGGACTCTGTGAAGGACAGCTAATCCTGTGCAGGTGTGCTGGAGTGTGTGTGTGCGCGTGTGTGCGCGTGTGTGTGTGTTTGTGTCTGAATGTGAGCGCACTGAACACATCTGTTTATTATTCCTGTACGTGAAGAACTCCTCTTGTCAGTCAGCTCTCTCGACTCCCCTGAAGACAGCAGGAGAATCAACATGTCAGTCACTCTCTTACTCTCGCCCCGTCACACTTCTGGGGAATATTCCTCACTTAAACAACCATTTACAATCCACGAGCATTTTTGGTTTAAAAGAGGACTGCGACAGACATTTCTGATACAGCTAGTAGGATATGTCCCAAAGTAATGTACAAAAAACGATTTTAACAGCCAATAACATATACTAGAATATAAACTAGAAGCATAATTCAGCGCTCTCCTGGGTCAGA
The DNA here is from genome assembly GCF_949152265.1 of Phoxinus phoxinus. Lineage (NCBI taxonomy): Eukaryota > Metazoa > Chordata > Actinopteri > Cypriniformes > Leuciscidae > Phoxinus > Phoxinus phoxinus. Next base: position 52,295,640 of record NC_136876.1, read on the forward strand.
CTCAAAAGCCAGGGTATAAAAATGAGTTTATTTAAAAGCATGCAGGGCGAGGACAGATTAAATGCTCAGCGGGAAATAACCTGGGTACGGCTATCGGAAAATGGCGGGTGGTGTAAGAGATAAGCAGGTCTGATAAATAGGGGCAATTAAAGCTTTAATAAAGGGGACATATGTAAAATTCACTTTTTTATAGCTTGTTTAAACATAAATTAGTGTGTGTAACCAGCATATAATGGTAAAAACCTCGCCAGAACACTTAACAGCAGAATTCAAGTAAGAAATGTATTCTTATTAAAGCTACTAAAGTTATTCAGTCAAGAGCAGAGAGTGATTTTCTTTTCTTTTGTTGTTTGATTCACATTAACAGCATATATACCAGTATATCAAGCTTCATACACAGATCAAATATACACATGTGATTTCTTCACTTGCTGTTTATGTTCACAGACATAACCGACTGTTTATGTGAGCTTTGTGTGTTTTGGACATAACCTTGTGTGTATTTGACAGTTTAAGCGCTATAAGATGTGAAAGAGAACTTAGTTTAATACTCACATCCAGCGTTCTGTGTGCGTGCTTCGGGTGCGTGCGCTCAGAAAACCATATATCAGGAGTTTAGACTGCAGATTATAAACTTTCATGACGATGAAGAACTGCAATGTCACATGAGCGTGAACGCGATAGAGATGATCATCAAAACCAAACAGATGTTTTAGTTTAATCTGAGGCATGAGCTGTAAAAGCTCCGCCCTCTTCTGGAAAGGGGGTGGAGCAACAGCAGCAACTCATTTGCATTTAAAGATACATGCACGTCTTTCCTTCCACTCAAAAATGGGCATTTAAACATGGAAAAATTAATTATCTGTGGGGTATTTTGAACATTCGGGGAACACCTGAGACTCATATAAGTTAACTGATTGGTAGCCAATGAGGTGAGGCCAGAATGGGAGTAAATCCATAGATATACATAATAAAGGCTAGATGTCTTACGGCTGAGTCTCGAACGGCATCACCCGGTGGCCATCTTGTCACAGGGAAGCTTTCTGTAAGGTGAGTGATCTTCACGAACACAAATACTCTTATCTCGCTGAAATCTTGACTGATTTACAAACGGTTTGGTTTCTTACAAACGTTATTAATGTGGCTATAATTCTGGATGCTTGAACATGTTGAAATATATAATATTATAATTATTCATAAGTATGCAGTGTCATAACTACATCTCTGACGTTTATAACAAACCAACCCGTTTGAAAATCGGTAGAAAATTGAGCAAGTTATGGTTATTTAAAAAGTACATGCACCATTAAAACACAATGTTACGAGTGAGCGAGCCCCCTGTGGCAAGATGGCCGCCGTGTGCGGACGTCGACCTCCATTGGCCAGCAGCGCGGACGAGACATCTAGACTTTATTATATGATATCTATGAGTAAATCTGTCCTTCTTTTTGGTGCCAATCTGTAATCTTGATTGACTGATGACTGGGAGTGGCCTAAATATACAGATTTGCAATAATCAATTCTGAATGATGTAAACACGCCTCCAAGTAACTAACTCATTAACTCAGAGCATCGGTTTTAGCTTTGCAGTAAATTGATAATTGATCAAACTTACTTTTCACCACAGCACTGCCTTGTTTCCAAAAGTTCAGCTCGGAATCAAAAACTAGGCAGAGATTTATTTTTATTTTTTAATAAAATGTCACATACATGTAAAAGGACATGGGCAAGGCAGGTAATTCAAATAGTATTATGCAATGACTGAGATAAAAACCATGACAAATTCAAGACCAGTCCGATCTGCAGACTGAACAGGCAAGACGTGTCTCACTTCTACAGCCAAAAAGAAAATGGCAACACAGGTAGGCTAAGTTAGAGACTCTCTCCCAGGGCGAAACTACATCCTCTGCTCAAAACCTCATCAAGGAGGTCTATAAAACCTGCAAATCATTTTATTCTACCTGAACACACAACTACTATTCAGAGAAATGTTGTGGTCAGTACCAATGTTTACCAGCTAAAGATAACCAGACCTGACCCCCTGGAATTGAAGTCCATGGAGATAATGCCTTAGCACCCCCAAATAAACAGGTTTTCTTCATGGAAACTTCTCTTCATTGTAACGGTTGTGTTCTACAGTGTTTTTTCATTGGTTCCTGTGTTTCCTTCCTGTGTTTAGTTCCGGTTCTGTTGCTAGTTGGTTTCTATGGTTACTCATCGGTTCAATTATTATGTTCACCTGTGTCTTGTTTGGTTCCTCATTTGGTCATGTATATTTAAGCCCTCAGCTTGTTTCTTCTCTTTGTCCTTTATTGTCTTAATGAGAGTGAAACTGTTAGACTTTTGCGTTCTGGATCGCTGTGTTGTTTTTGTAAATAAAAGTACAAATTTAGATCATCTCCTCATCTTCCCTTGTCTGCATTGTGACAATAATAAATTGAGTTCCTTGCAGCTAATCTTGCATATTGCATAAATCAATAATATATTTTGGATTCGGCTAAATCTGCTCTCCAAAAAGTCTCTGTTTTAGAAGGGAAAGATGGGAGGGCATTTAATATAATTGCACACAAATTGATAGTCACAGTTCATAGTTAGTTCTGCCATGTTTTAGCAATAACTCATTCAAAATGAAAAGTCCTGCTCAAGAACTGGAGATGCTCCCTTTTTATACGATACATTCTTACCACAATTTCAAGTTACTGCCAAACACTGAATGTGATACTAAGCAGTGATGACCTAACACACTTTTATGTTGTTTTATGCACTTTTCGACATGTGTAAACTTGGCACATGTATTAAAAATAATTTTATTTAAGTCATTTTGTCCAAATAAATTAAAATGTTATTCACTGCCAGGTCCAAAATAGGTCACTGTTGGGATTTTAATGGACAAATGCTTAAGAGTCTCTGATTGGTACATTATTGCAGGGATTATTATGTGTCTAGCATGTTATATGTTTGGCAGCAGTTCTTCTAACCCTAATTGATGGAGTGTGTAGTTTTTCATTTCTTAAACACACATGTAGGAAGAACATCATGATCATTTTCCAGGATGACAGAGTCAAGATTCCTCAAGACTCAAACTGTGAACGAATGGCTGTGAGGATCACGAAGAATCATTTTCACACACGAGTCCAGATCTTAAACTCGCTGAAAGTCTTTGTGATGTGCTGGAGAGCTGGACTCTTGCATTGGCAATACAAGATTTGGACCAAAAATGTAAGCACCTCTTCATGGAAATAAATGTTTAAAATGCATTCGTTTTTGTCCAAGATCTTGACTCTTAAGATCTTGGGGCCGGGCAGTATATTATGCAGAAGTTAAGTTCTCCAAACAATATATCAATATATGCAATATTTTAATTTGAATATACAATTGCGAGATATAAACTTCCAAATCTGTGAAAAAATGTCATAATTGTGATATATAAACTTGCAATTAGACTTTTGATTTTTGTTTACTGACTTTTTCTTGCAATTCCGAGTTTATATCTCACAATTCTGAGATAAAAGTCGTAATTGTGAGTTATATAGAGAAGAAAGTCAGAATTGTAAGATAAAAAATTTCCTTTTGTAGTTTTATAATCCATGGCGGAAATATTCTTCTTCTTGTAAATGTTTAATAAAGTACTCTTTTCGTCACTGTTTCAGAATATGACACGATTTCACATCTAGTGGCGAGCCAAGCTTGCGGAGTATGGATAGTGTGCACATCGGGATGGACCCATCCAGTGAAGTCATGGGAACACCGGTTAAAGTGGAGAGAGTATTTTAGTGTAACTTCCACTGAATTACTGTATATATAGAAAACAGAACGACTTACTCAACTTCCCTTCAAGGTTCCACATCAGATGCACAGATGAACATTATAATTTGGCTCTAACTAGTTCTCTTTTCATCCTCAGGCTTTCATGTGCCGGTCTAAAGGAAAACAGTCCGTTGTGTGGGCCCTGCGGGAGAGAAGAGTTTTAGACTGAAATCCCAACGCTCCTCAGGCAGAGTAATGAGATGCCGGTCAAAAAAAGTCTTTCAGCTCTTGCCCCCTGTGGGCTCCTTTGAGATCCTCAGGGGTGCCGGTGCTCCGCGACCCAAGTTTTAATGAATCAATCACACTTGTTGATTGGACGCTGGAATTGATCACCTGATCTGGAGTTGTCAATCAAGAGTTGTTTCAAAGACCCCCTGGCAACTTGTTGACCCCCTGGGTTGTGTACACTTTCCATTTGCTTCACTTTCTTTCCATCTAAAACCTCCACATACACCATCTTTCTTTTCTTCTCCCACTCACTTTCTCTCGGTCTCAGTGTGAATAATGATTCAAAGTGGTAAGTCGTCAGATCCAAAAACATCTCTCATCTGGCTGTCAGATCATATTTAAGTCTTCAAAGGCAGAGATAGCTTTGAAAGCGATTACCTTACACTGATTTAAGATATATTCAAACATTATCTCCGCCTCTTCCTAAATCCCAATCTTTTCATCTTGTGATTGTTTCACGATGTGACTGTGTTTGTTTTATCATAATAATTTGACTTGACTTGCAGCTGAGAACATTTTGATCCGAGCGTATAAAGGGGCAGACGTCTAAAACACTTTCTCTGATTCAAGATGCAAATAACTTTATTCTACATTCCCAAAGCATTCATAACATTATGGCTCTGATCCGAAACCGATTGGAATGCCAATTTGGGCATTATATGGCATTAAGGCTCACTTTTAACATGTAAAAAAAAAAAAAAAAAAAAGGTAAACTACTGGCAGCTGTGGTTGCCAGCATCATACCGTAAATATATGGTGTGTTACTGTTTTTTAAATCAATAGCTAAATACCGTTTTGTCATCTACATTATAAAACTGTAGTTTAACAGCATCTAAAACAGTAACACATCGTATTTTTACGGTATGATGCTGGCAACCACAGCTGCTTGTAGTTTACCGTTTTTTTTTACAGGATTATTTTTTACAGTACATTTTTACTGGGGGGGGGGGGGGGACTTTAATCATTAAAGTATTCGGAGCAAGATAAATGTTGATTATATTCAATGAGAACAAACATAAATGATTAAAATATGAAATTGCTACACTTCCCAATATTTATGTTTGCTGAATATTGTACTTATCAGATATTTGCATTAGCTTAGCAACATGCTGATGAAATACAATTGTGTGTCCAGTGTTTTGCAGGACAGGTATACAGCACAGAGACAGCACAGATTATCTCTGTATTTGTGCTGTGTGCAGCTTTCCTCATTCCCTGACAAGTCTCCTATTCAACCAGTTTGAGACAGTGTTGGGAACAAGGGAACAAGGTTGGGAAACATTTTGTTTTTCAAAGCCTGAGAGTCTTTTAGGTGCTTTTAAAAAAAAAAAAATCCATGTCATCTTCATGTGTCTTTACTTAAGGAGAGGCCGCTCTGCTGTAAAGCCCAGATCAGTGGACTGTTGCAATGATGGTTGTCCTCCTCTAAGCTTTTCCCATCTTCACATGTGATCTCTGGAGCCTTTGGGTTATTGGTCACTTCTCTTACCAAGACCCTTGTTCCTTAATTGGCTCCAGGAAGAGTCAGACTTCTTCTATTAGCAATTATGTGTTCTTGTGAGCCTTCCTCAGATCTGTGCCTTGACACAATTGACCTATCGGTAACACAATTGACCCTTAGTAACTGTTGTTAACTCTGACAAACCTGTAAAACCGCATTTTTCCATCTTAAAAATATATCTAAATTACGCCATGCTCTCATTGACAAATGCGGAACAATTAGTTCATGCGTTCATGTAAAGGCTAGATTATTGTAATGCTCTACTGGGTGGTTGCCCTGCACGCTTAACAAACAAACTACAGCTAGTCCAAAACGCAGCAGCTCGAGTTCTTTCCAGAACCAATTTTAAAATATTGCTGATTACTTGCAAAGCACTAAATGGTTTATATGTTGCGTAGTGACATGTGTGTTCAAGTAAGTCAGATATGCGCAGATTCTGTATATTTAAAACTCACGAGTTTGAATACTTGCGCTAAATCTGCACAGATTTGGCTTCACGAACTTCCCCAGCAAAGTGAGTATCATAATAAGTAACACGCCAAATTGGCTCGTGATTTGACAGTGTTACCTGACACATTGATTTTTACCCGCATTTGGTGTGTTGGCGGGTGTTAGTTTCAAACCCTGATTACACATATTCTAATTGTAAAATGTGCAAATGCAAAGTTTGACTAAAACAGGGGAGGCGCATAGAAAAGGTTTGTTAGTGAATAGCTGCACTGTGCCGGGCCGCTGGTTTAGTGTGAGGAGCCATGCTGAGCGTGCAGCTTTCTCCCGAGGCCGAGCCAGTCAAACTCACACCACTCCCTCTCTAAAGACCTCTGGGCGTGCGGGGGGAGCGCTGTAACCCAGAAACCCCTTCACTCGCCATTTGTTCCATGGGAACTTGCAATGTGCAATCTAATCCCACTTCAGTGGGAGAGCAGCCATTGAAAACAGCTTTTACATACTCCACTCCACAAGTGGCTTCTGGCTGCTTCAGTGACTCTGAGTCTGGTCTACTGAACACCGACTGACTCCTGCGTGTGGTAATCAACATGGGAGAATGGAAGTAGTGTCTGAATGTACACAAGACTACAGGGGCTGTCATGTTGTTTGAGCTTCTATCTTGCAGCCAGACTTTTGAATATAAGCAGAGAGTCTAGCCCACACTGCAGCTCATTCTTGCCTGGAATGAATCGTTCCTACTTTGCATAATGCCCACCTGTAGTCTTCATTGACTGCACACAAACAACGTCTACTTTGGCCTGTCCTCAAACAGTTGTTGCTGAGGCTTGGAAGAGGCCTTTGTTTTGTGTTGTTGACATGTTGAGAAGAGGCTGTTTTCTTGCTACAAAAGCAAAACCGGTATGATAAAACCAACACCATCGTTACTGTTCGTTTCACTGTATATATACAAGTGCTGAGGAAGAACCGGAGCTGAAATTCAGATATGTACGGTTCATTTCCGACACACTGTAAGTGGTATCACAACAGACCAATCAGAACAGACTGGGTCATCTGTCCAATCAGAGCAGAGTAGACCAATCACAACAGACTGGGTCATCTGACCAATCAGAGCAGAGTAGACCAATCACAACAGACTGGGTCATCTGACCAATCAGAGCAGAGTAGACCAATCACAACAGACTGGACCATCTGACCAATCAGAGCAGAGCAGACCAATCACCACAGACTGGGTCATCTGACCAATCAGAGCAGAGCAGACCAATCACAACAGACTGGACCATCTGACCAATCAGAGCAGGTCAGAGCAGAGTAGACCAATCACAACAGACTGGACCATCTGACCAATCAGAGCAGAGCAGACCAATCACAACAGACTGGGTCATCTGACCAATCAGAGCAGAGTAGACCAATCACAACAGACTGGGTCATCTGACCAATCAGAGCAGAGTAGACCAATCACAACAGACTGGACCATCTGACCAATCAGAGCAGAGTAGACCAATCACAACAGACTGGACCATCTGACCAATCAGAGCAGAGTAGACCAATCACAACAGACTGGGTCATCTGACCAATCAGAGCAGAGTAGACCAATCACAACAGACTGGGTCATCTGACCAATCAGAGCAGAGTAGACCAATCACAACAGAATGGACCATCTGACCTATCAGAGCAGAGTAGACCAATCACAACAGACTGGGTCATCTGACCAATCAGAGCAGAGTAGACCAATCACAACAGACTGGGTCATCTGACCAATCAGAGCAGAGTAGACCAATCACAACAGACTGGACCATCTGACCAATCAGAGCAGAGTAGACCAATCACAACAGACTGGACCATCTGACCAATCAGAGCAGAGTAGACCAATCACAACAGACTGGGTCATCTGACCAATCAGAGCAGAGTAGACCAATCACAACAGACTGGGTCATCTGACCAATCAGAGCAGAGTAGACCAATCACAACAGACTGGACCATCTGACCAATCAGAGCAGAGTAGACCAATCACAACTGAATGGACTATCTGACCAATCAGAGCAGAGTAGACCAATCACAACAGACTGGACCATCTGACCAATCAGATCAGAGCAGAGTAGACCAATCACAACAGAGACTGGGTCATCTGACCAATCACAGCAGAGTATTTGCTGTTTGCATGCTTTATCACATCTGTAGTGAAATAAATGCAATATTTGTCAAATACACAGATGTTTCAGAGACATTTTCATTCAATGCTTTATGTACTGCTTAATGCAGCGTATGTTTGTTCACAAATAAAGTCCAACATAAGCCTATACTATTTTAAAACTGTGGTCTATGTTTATAAACATGAGACAACATAACATCGCGACTACATGAAGAGAGCTTCTGCTGTTATAAACACTGATGTGTGTGTGTGAGCATGAGGAACTGAAGGTGTGAGATTAAACACGAAGCACACGTGATCGCTGTCATGCGGTGAATCTCTTCAGTCTCTGTTAGTGTTGGCTATGCGCTTACTTCTCTTTGTGCTTTCCTCCCTGTTTATTGTGATTGCTTTCCTCATTTGTTTGCATTTCTGCAATAATATAAAAAATAATCTAGGTTTTAAAAAAATGTTATTGTACATCTATATCACAATATATTGCCTCGGCATTAAATAACAAAAATGTGTGCGAACACAATAATGGATTTTTTTCTTTAGCCGTTGAGCAAATGGTTCTGCAAACATTATATTTGCTATTGTCTCCATTAACCGCTTTAAAGGGGTTTAAATCTATGATGACTTCTGCTTCTGTGAACCCCACAATTGAGAAAAGTATCCTTATCAGTATTTGCAAATCTGGCAAACAACATGCATGTATTGTACACAAGTAAATCGTATCAAATGTGTAATTGAATGTAAGTGTGTGGTGATTAAAGTGGCCCTTTTATGCTTTTTTTTGGATATTGCCTTTCATGTAGTGTGTAATAAAGCTGTTTGTAAATGTAAAAGGTCTGCAAAGTTTCAAAGAGCAAAGTGCACTATAAATGTTAAAAGAGTTATTGTCTCCTAAAGGAAAGAATTGATTATTAACTCCCTGACACGAGTCATAATGTCAGCCTGCGGTCTTCATTGGTTGCCCGTGAACGACGTCTACTTTGACCCTCACACACAGTGTTTATAACTGAGACTGGAAGAGTTTGGCTTGTGTTGTCAGCATGAGGAGACGACGCTGTTTCCTGAGCTTCAAATTCACATTGCATTCACTTCAAAAGTATAAGCACTCGTGCTCTCATTAATATGGTAAAACTAATCGTTACTGTTTGTATCACGTGTATCAAATGCTGAGGAGACCAATCTGGAGACTGGTGGTTGGTCAAGTCAAGTCACCTTTATTTATATAGCGCTTTTTACAATACAGATTGTATCAAAGCAGCTTCACAGTGATAACTTGAAAATAATACAAAAAACAATTTCATCATCGTCCACCTTTAAGGCAGATCTATAATATTGTTGAATATTAAATGTCCCCAACTAAGCAAGCCAGAAGGTAAGGCAACAGCGGCAAGGAACCAAAACTCCATCAGGTGACAGAATGGAGAAAAAAACCTTGGGAGAACCCAGGCTCAGTCTACTCAGACTCATGTAAACTTATTGAAGGAGACCCCAAAACAAAACGATGAACCTTTAAAATATATTAGGGGAATTCATCTGCATCTATCAATCATAAAAGTGCATCTATCAATCATAAAAGTGCATCTATCAATCATAAAAGTGCATCTATCCATCATAAAAGTGCATCTATCAATCATAAAAGTGCATCTATCAATCATAAAAGTGCATCTATCCATCATAAAAGTGCATCTATCTATCATAAAAGTGCATCTATCTATCATAAAAGTGCATCTATCCATCATAAAAGTGCATCTATCCATCATAAAAGTGCATCTGTCCATCATAAAAGTGCAACGATCATAAAAGTGCATCCATCCATCATAAAAGTGCATCCATCCATCATAAAAGTGCATCTATCCATCATAAAAGTGCATCTGTCCATCATAAAAGTGCATCTATCCATCATGAAAGTGCATCTATCCATCATAAAAGTGCAACTATCCATCATAAAAGTGCATCCATCCATCATAAAAGTGCATCCATCCATCATAAAAGTGCATCTGTCCATCATAAAAGTGCATCCGTCCATCATAAAAGTGCATCTATCCATCATAAACGTGCATCTATCCATCATAAAAGTGCATCTATCCATCATAAAAGTGGATCTGTCCATCATAAAAGTGCATCTATCCATCATAAAAGTGCATCTATCCATCATAAACGTGCATCTATCCATCATAAAAGTGCATCTATCCATCATAAACGTGCATCTATCCATCATAAAAGTGCATCTATCCATCATAAACGTGCATCTATCCATCATAAAAGTGCATCTATCCATCATAAAAGTGCATCCGTCCATCATAAAAGTGCATCTATCCATCATAAAAGTGCATCTATCCATCATAAAAGTGCATCTATCCATCATAAACGTGCATCTATCCATCATAAACGTGCAAAAGGGTTTGGTCACAAACCCATCTATTCATCATAAAAGTGCATCTATCCATCATAAAAGTGCATCTATTCATCATAAAAGTGCATATATTCATCATAAAAGTGCATCTATCCATCATAAAAGTGCATCTATTCATCATAAAAGTGCATCTATCCATCATAAAAGTGCATCTATATCCATCATAAAAGTGCATCTATTCATCATAAAAGTGCATCTATCCATCATAAAAGTCTATCTATCCATCATAAAAGTGCATCTATTCATAAAAGTGCATCTATCCATCATAAAAGTGAATCAATCCATCATAAAAGTGCATCTATCCATCATAAAAGTGCATCTATCCATCATAAAAGTGCATCTATCCATCATAAAAGTGCATCTATCCATCATAAAAGTGCATCTATCCATCATAAAAGTGCATCTATCCATCATAAAAGTGCATCTATTCATCATAAAAGTGCATCTATCCATCATAAAAGTGCATCTATCCATCATAAAAGTGCATCTATTCATCATAAAAGTGCATCTATCCATCATAAAAGTGCATCTATTCATCATAAAAGTGCATCTATCCATCATAAAAGTGCATCTATCCATCATAAAAGTGCATCTATCCATCATAAAAGTGCATCTCCAAGTGGACTCCAGTGGGTTACAGTAATACAGTAAAGGACTTCTGTAGAGAAGCCATGGGTTTTTGTAAGAAAAATCTCCATATTTAAAACTTTATAAAATATAATGACTGGTTGTACACGGTCACGAGAGAGTCGAGATTAGGCGGAAGAGTGACCTCTGACCCCACGTCTTCATTTTTGTGTGAACTATTCCCTTAAAGACACATAATCGTGCAGGATCACACATATGATGCCTTGACATTCTTGCTAGATCATTAGGATGAAGAACAGAGATTGTCTACAACAAAACAAACAAAGCAAAACTAGGGAACATCATGATTCTTCATGAACATGTGATTCTTACTTTGCCAATGAGTAGGTAAGTCTTTTTTACTAGATCATATGAAATATATTCACCAATGTTTAAAATGTTTATTTTATTTTTCTAACTCTACCTGTAAATATGATTGATGAACACTTCACATCCTGCTCTAATTGAAGACATCTGCTATTACTACAAATGAAAGTGTTGTGATGGTCTTAATTATGTTGACAGTAGTCAGTTTAGTTTAAAGACGTGTTCAAAATGTACAAATTAATCACTAATATCCCTAATTATTAACAATGATGATTTGTGTCTGGTTCAATATTTGGACAATAACATGACTGTGTTGAATGTCTTAGTTTACTACTAAACACACATCAGTCCCTGAACCCCGTCTCCTGTCCTCACAGCTTTGGCATTATGAAGTCATATTGGACTATTGATTGTATAATTCAATATATTGTTTGTATACTTTGGTAGGCATGGACAATACAGTACACTGTAAAAAAAAATTCATAATTTGAACGGTAAAATACTGTAAAAAAGCAACGGAAAAGACATGTTAATTGCTTAACTGTATGTACCCTTATTATATACCATAAAAACTGTAATAGCTCTAACGGGACATTTCATGTAAAATACTGTGAAATGTACGGATTTTGGAAGTACACTGTAAAGAAAACCTTACCGTTGCATTTACCATTACTTACCGTAAAAAATATGGTAGCAATTTTTATGTTTTACATCATTGAACTAAAATTTACGGTAAAAACTGCTAGCTGTGGTTGACAGTCCTTTACCGTAAAAAATACGGTAGAAATATAGTTTTATTCGCGCATAGTAATCAATAACATTAGTTAATGCACTGTGAACTAATTTTTAACCAATACAGTAACAAATGTGTTGCTCATGATTAGTTCATGTAAGCTAACTAATGTTAACTAATGAATCCTTATTGTCAAGTGTTACCATATTCATTTTATAATTAAAAAAACACGCAAAAAGAACTATAAAAGGGAGTGGAAATGGTAGATAAGCAAATGAGTGGTCCTCTGCTGCCATTGATGGCAGCAGAGGACCACTCATTCGCTTATCTTTTACCGTAAACTTTAGTTCAATGCCGTAAAACATACATATTTCTAACTTTTTTTTTTTTATGGTAAAGGACTGTCAACCACAGCTAGCAGTTTTTTACCGTAAATTTTAGTTCAATGATGTAAAACATAAAAATTGCTACCGTATTTTTTACGGTAAGGTACGGTAAATGCAACGGTACGTTTTTTTTTTACAGTGTACTTCCAAAATCCGTACATTTAGCAGTATTTTACTGTAAAACTACATGAAATGTCCCGTGAGAGCTATTACAGTTTTTATGGAATATAATAAGGGTACATACTGTTAATCAATTAACAATCCGTTGCTTTTTTACAGTATTTTACCGTTCAAATTACGATTTTTTTTTACAGTGTATAAAAAACCCACTTTTAACATGAGAATGAGATGTAATCACCAGTAGATGGCAGCAGAGGACCACTCATTCGCTTATCTTTTATCGTAAACTTTAGTTCAATGCCGTAAAACATACATATTTTTTTACGGTAAATGACTGTCAACCACAGCTAGCAGTTTTTATACCATAAAAATTAGTTCAATGATGTAAAACATAAAAATTGCTACCGTATTTTTTACGTTAAGGTACGGCAAATGCAATGACGGTACTTTTTTTTTTTACAATGTACTTCCAAAATCCGTACATTTAACAGTATTTTACTGTAAAACTACATGAAATGTCCCGTGAGAGCTATTACAGTTTTTACGGTATATAATAAGGGTACATACTGTTAAGCAATTAACATGTCTTTTCCGTTGCTTTTTTACAGTATTTTACCGTTCAAATTACGATTTTTTTTTACAGTGTACAAAAACACACTTTTAACATGAGAATGAGATGTGATCACCAGTAGATGGCAGCAGAGGACCACTCATTCGCTTATCTACCATTTCCACTCCCTTTTATAGTTCTTTTTGCGTGTTTTTTATTATAAAATGAATATGTTAACACTTTACAATAAGGATTCATTAGTTAACATTAGTTAGCTTACATGAACTAATCATGAGCAACACATTTGTTACTGTACTGGTTAAAATTAGTTCACAGTGCATTAACTAATGTTATTGATTACTATGCGCAAAGAAAACTATACTTACTAGAAAACATGAATATCCCAGTTAATGTAGAACTGGGACGACATGAAGGTTTTAACGCAAGAAAAACACAGCGACATACTTTTCCGTTTCCTTCTGGAAAACATGAGGAAGAAAGAGAGTTAGAGAGAACATGACCTCATCGAATAGCAGCTCCTTTTCATATTCATTCTCGCTGTGCACATCAAAGACTTTCAAAGCCAACCAAGAAAAATATTCCTTCACAGCGCACCTGATCTGAGCAGGACAGATTTGGATTATGATATGCAAATGGGGCTTTGTTATCTGAGCTGACATTCATTATGAAAGCAAGCTTTCTCTCGCGCTGACTCTCTCTGTCACGTCGGCCACCCTGTGCTCTTATTCAAGATCAAAAGGTTACACACAACAAAGCCAGGCCTTGTTGAAAACCTGTGTGTGTGTGTGTGTGTGTGTGTGTGTGTGTGTGTGTGTGTGTGTGTGTGTGTGTGTGTGTGTGTGTGTGTGTGTGTGTGTGTGTGTGTGTGTGTGTGTGTGTGTGTGTGTGAGCAGTCAGCTGATGGACAGACAAAGTAATCGTCACCAAAAGAAAAATCAAAAGTAGCCCTAAGGTAGAAGAAATATTCGTTATATACACTTTATTACGGTAACTCTTTATTTTACAGTGTCCTTGTTACACATGTTACATGTACTTACCGTAGTAATAACAGTAAATTATGCATAATTACATGCAACTAACCCTCAACCAAACCCTAATCCTGTTAACGTTCATGACAATTGTTAAACAATGACACATTATTTTAATTTGTAATTATATATTTAAGTACTGAGTACTATTAACTAACTACATGTCTTACTATAGGATTAGGGTTTGGTTGAGGGTTAGTTGCATATAATTATATATAATTTACTGTTATTACTACGGTAAGTACATGAAACATATGTAACAAGGACACTGTAAAATAAAGTGTTACCGTAATATTTTATTCTTATTACGACCACTACCATTGTTTGCATTGTGAAATTATTTTCATGACACATTTACCTGCCAGTTATTATTACTATAACACACACACACACACACACACACACACACACACACACACACACTCACACACTCATACACACACACACACACACACACACACACACACACACACACACACACACACACACACACACACACACACACACAGTAGTGTAGTTTCATTATTTACATGTTCTACTTTATCATTCTTATAAGTACTTATGTCATGGTATTATTATTAGCTTACGTGTAACATTTGTTACAATATTTATTAATCTTTGTTAATGTTAGTTAATAAAAATTCAGCTGTTCATTGTGTGTTCATGTTAGTTCACAGTGCATTAACTAATGTTAACTAATACAACATTTTAATACTGTATTTATGTACATTGTTATTGTGTCACATGACTGAACAATGCTCATTAACAATAACTTCGTCAGGTTCCTCGTGGCGTCTGTCATGAAAACATGGCTTTTAATGACTCCTCCATACACATGTGAGCAGGTAATAGAGGTGTCTCTCTGCTTTTGAGTTATTAGTTCACTGAGGAGTTTGTGACTAAAGTGTGAAGTTTATTATTATCATAGTTCCTGCTTTCAGCGGGAGTCTCGGAGGCTTTGATCTCGATCACGCACTGTAAAACCCAACAAGTTAAGCTAACTCATTTAATTTGAGGAAACTTATTACCTCAATTTAATTAAGTTAACAAAAAACAATAGTTATGAGTACTCTGAACTTATTTTAATCGAGTCCACTAAACAATGATATTTTTTAATACGCAATTAAACTTTACACTGCATTTAAATACTTTATATAGCTGAAACCTCACTATATTGAGTAAAAAAATTGAAAAGACTAACTTTAAATGAACTCAGAGCACTTGCAGTTCCTGCTAGCTCGCAATATCATATACAAACTCAAATCCAATGAGTTAAGCTAACTCATTACATTTGAGGAAACTTATTACCTCAATTTAATTAAGTTTATAAAAAACAATAGTTATGAGTACTCTGAACTTATCTCAGTTGAGTTAAATAAAAGTATACATTGCAGTCAAGAAATTAAGTGATTAATTAATTGATGAATTAAGCGATTAGTGAGCATTAATTATGAACACCTGCTGTTAAACAAGCAGAATCACTGAAGGAAAAAGAAACACAATAACTACAACTGACTTCCAACCACAGCCTTAGATGAAATCAACTTAAGATCAAATATGTTTAAATCTCTCAAGTTCTCAGCAGAAGAGGATTATGACCCATGATTATCCAATTAAATCTGTGGGCAAAGAGACACTTTACGTGGCTTTTCAGTCTGGAAATTCATGTTCAGTCTGTCCAACGTAACGCTGAGGTCACCTGTCAAACCACTACACAAACAACATTAGCAGCTTCACTAATTACTAACCAGTTTTACTTTTGTCATGCATCTACAGAAGTTGTTATTGAGAATGAACAGAGGTTTAGATGATGATGATTTATTGAGTTTCATTTAAAGACACCATGATAGTGGTCAGTGTTTGCTTTAGTTGGGCTCTTGACCCTTGACTTTATAACACCAGATTTTCTTCTGGCTGCTGTAACTGAGTGTTTATATAACACATTTGTTATGACACATAAGCCAAAAGAAAATAAAAACATGTTATTGCGTTTAGATGATGCAAATCAACATTTAATGACTTGATTTTCTGATCTTTTCCAGAGCCTAATCTCTGTGTAAACAGGTGATATGTTACTTGTATTGTTTGTTATAACAGAACTCTGATTTTACTGTAAGGTCCATTGAAGTGACAATATGATTTTTAAAACCTCTATGGTTTCATACGGACTTACACAGACATCAAGAATGAGCATATGAATCTCAACAACGGTGACCAATAAAAAAATATTCATGCCGCAATGTGTGCTGGGAGCAATGGATACATTTTGTATTATGCTAGTACCCAGCATGCATTGCAACATGAATAGTTTTTAATGGTCACCATTGTTGAGGTTCATATGCTGAATCTTGATGTCTGTGTGAGTCTTTGAAATACAATACATTTTTTGTGAAACTTTTTGTGCACATTCATTTTGTAATATTATTCATATTGTCTGATGAACACAGAATTGCTGGCGCTTATGCTGTTGAAACACAGTTTTGAAAAAAAATGATTAATATGTTGCCCTTTTTATCAGGGATTAGACTCTGAATAAGATCAGTGAATCAAGTCACAAAATGATCTATTGTCATCATCAGTCCTCAACCATTTATACACAATCAACAATTTTCCATGACTTTTGTACCATTATAAATGTGTTATATAAACACACAATATAGCAGCCAAAGAAAACCTTATGTGGAAAAAGTCAAGGGTCAAGAGCCCAACTAAAGCAAACGCTGATCTCCATCATGGTGACCTTAAACGAAACAAATCATCAACATCTAAACCTCTGTTAATTATAATAATAACTGTATAATAATAATAATTCAAACTGGTTAATAATAAGTGAAGCTGGTAATGCTGTTTGTGTACTGGTGTAATCCTCCTCTTTTATCTTCAGTTGATTTCATCTAAGGATGTGGCTGGAAGTCAGTTGTAGTTCTTGTGTTTCTCTTTCCTTCAGTGATTCGGCTTGTTAACAGCAGGTGTTTATCACTAATCCTCAATCATCACTTAATTATACAATTATTATTCAATTATCATTCTGGGATATAGAAATGTTCTATAACTCATTCAGTTTGAGTTCAATTTCAGTCATTCAAGTTTCAATAATATTTGAGTGCAGTGAACTCAATTTGATTTAGTACATATTACTGTTAGGTTTTACAGTGCGGATAAATGTCTTCTGAGAGACACTGAGCTGCTGGAAACAGCACACACACACACACACACACACACACACACACACACACACACACACACACACACACACACACGCGCGCGCGCGCACACACGCACACACACACACTCTCTCTCTCTCTCTCTCTCTCAATTCAATAAGTTTATTGGCATGACAATATATATATATATATATATATATATATATATATATATATATATATATATATATATATATATATATATATATATATATATATATCACATGATTTGATTTCATCACAGTGAAATATGAAAGTCTATCTAAACACAAGGGACGAAATACTATAAAAAGTAAATCAAGTATCCTAAAGAAAGCACACCTGTACCTATTTAAATTAGGTACAGGTGTACAGGTGTTAAAAAGCTAAATTTAACTAGTACGAACACAAAATGATTGAAAAATATTAATATACCAAATTGCTATTTTGACAAACAAAAGTTGTAATAATAAAACATGCTCTGAAATGCTCCGTTTGAGCCTGTACCTATTTGAGTTTAGTGAAATAAACTATTATTCACACATTATATTAACTCATTTTATTGTTAGTTTAGTTTTAGCTCATTACTGTACATTTTCTTTTAGCTTTTACTCATATTGTGTGCTATTATCAGTGATCACTAGATGGAGCTGTTTTATTTCAAACTGCAGTCAATCTGTTCTTCTTCTTCTTCTTCACCTCGAGAGAAGCAAACTGCTGAATCTATCAACAACTAGTCTCATCTTAATCTTATCATTTTAAACTTTGAGGTACTAGATCATAAATCATAAATCTCCAAAGATCGCATGTCATAAGTCCCCTGTGTTGAAGAAGTTTATTTAAATGCGATGAAATGTGGATATCAAGGGGGGTATAGTTGGTTTAATGAGCGATTAAGCGACATAATACCATCCTAATGCTTTTAAGAAAGTTTAATGTGTTCCTGTTCAAATAAGGAGACGTGTGAGAGAGTCAAAAGAAGTTGATGAGAGTTTAAAGGCGACGAAGAGACTGTACATGATGGGAATTAGAGTGTTTACAGATCCTCTAATAATATAATATAACATAATATAATATAATATAATATAATATAATATAATATAATATAATATAATATAATATAATATAATATAATATAATATAATAACACATCCAGCAGGGGGCGCATTTGCCCTTTGGTTCGTCCAGTCTCACCAAAACAAACATACGCCCTTCCAGCAGACATTTTAATCCAGCATAGAGTGTGTGAATGTAGACGTGTATCTGGATCTCCCGCGGATCATCGTTCGATTGCTCTCGCCTGGGGGTCTGCGAGGTTTATTTTCGCTCCGCTTCCCTGTGATGTGCTGCTGTCACTGGATTATAAACATTATAAACTCAAGACATGATCGCAGCGACGAGCCGGATCGACTGTGGAAGCGAATCCGAATACATAACGTGTTGGACGGGATTCTGCGTGTAGTTTCGGCAGGATAATGAAGAAGTGTAATGGTAAGATCGCGCCCATCATCATCATCATCATCTGTGTGTCGTTGCTAAGCCGCATCTCTGTCTCGAGACACCCGAGTATCATAGCAACCGCGAGTCTTCACTGATGACCTGCGAGTGTCATCATCTGTTGATGCGTCGCGTGCGATTAACGCGCGTCGGAAACTGACGGACAGCTGTTGGATGAGTTATTCCGTGCTATATGGCATAATTACTATATTCATAACCCATGATACTTCGAAGAATAGGAGGTACGTGTCCTACAACCTTGTAAATACCATGTTAAGCGAGCAGAAACGTTGTGTTAGCATGTTACATCTTCTGAATGTGTGTTATCGACATGGTAGCATATCCTATGGCACTTTATTGGAGATTTCATAACACCATTTTTGGCTAAGAGAGTCATATTCAGGTTTTCAGGCGGTCAGATTATGGCTTGACTAAAATACCACAGTTATTGTTACAGTAAAACTGTGTTATTATCCATCATCAGCATTCACAAAGAAGCTTCTTCCATAATATCCTACTTTTCAAAACAATAAGCAGATTAATAAACTTAAAGTGAAAGGGATTTTCAGTGTAGAAAAGTGTTCACACTCCGCTGTGTTGGATAAATCATCTCTAAAAATAGAAAATGTGTGTTTTGCATTGTAAATACAGATTGAAGGCCAGGATGACAGGTTATTACCCGTCTCAACACTTGTTTATGTGTGATTCTTACATTTGCCAATGAGTAGGTAAGTCTTTTTTATTTCTAGAGCACCTTTCCAGAGCAAGTTTAAGCAACTTTAGCTACTATTAAAAGTGTCCCCAAGATCCCTTAAGTCCAAAGGGAGATTATAAAGTTGCAGCAACTCTTTTATATAAACAGCAGCTCGACCGACACAATCACAATAATCTTATTTCACTGTAAGCCAATCTAAAGACATTAAAGTGGGTTAGATGACCGTAAAAAGTCTGTAAAAAGCACTTTACGCACTTTACGTATATGATTAATGCATACAAAGTAGGGCTGGGCGATATATCGCATGAGATTGTTAGGCGCATCTCGTAGGTAAAGCCGGTTCCTTGATTAGTAGTAAATCACCATCACCTGCTTTCAGATGTAGCGGCATTTACTACACAGAGCCGTAATTAACTGACAAGCTGAGCAATATCGCATAAGTATCGCGGACGTATCGCCTGCGATAATTAATGCGATATGGCTCAGCTTATCAGTTAACTACGGCTCTGTGTAGTACAGGAGTCCTCAACTCTGGAGCACGAGATCCACTTTCCTGCAGAGTTTAGATCCAACCCTAATCAAACACACCTGAACAAGCTAATCAAGCTCTTCATGATTAATACAACATTACAGGTACACAACAAAATCCCCAGAGTTAAATCAACATTGCTCAAGTACATATTGTCCCATTCTACAGAGTGTTAAAGTTAATGAGATAATTAAGTGATTAATTAAGAGATGATTTAGCATTAGTGATGAACACCTGAATTAATGAAGGAAAGAGGAACACAAGAACTACAACTGACTTCAGCCACAGCCTTAGATGTCTACAAACTCCACAAACAGCATTACCAGCTTCGCTTATTACTAACCAGATTGATTTGATTTCTGCCATGCTTCTATAGAAGTTATTTTTGAGAATTAACAGAGGTTTAAATGTTGATATTTTATTGGTAAAAATATAATGCCACCATTATAGAGATCAGTGTTTGCTTTAGTTGGGCTGTTGACCCGTCACTCTATTTATGATAGAATTTATTCTGCAACAACATACACAATGTTTTAAAAGCAGTAAAATCAGAATATGATAGCAGCATATCATTGGAACCTGAACTTGTTGAATGTGAAATCATTAATCAGTGTTTTGTCATAAATACATTTGAGGGGTTTGCCTTGTCAACCCTGTGAAACTACATCTATTATTTAATGTGTGGAATTTTAAAATTGTGAAGTGCGTACAATATAATATTTTCCGAGTTTTTAACAAACTCACATACAGCAAACATCAGCATACAAATATCAACAATGGTGACAATAAACAAAAAGTTTCATGCTGCAATGCATGCTGGGTATCATAATTTGAAAAAAATCCCAGCATGCACTGCAGTATGGATAATTATTGTCACCACTGTTGAGGAATGTATGGTAAGTGTTGATGTCTAAGTGTATATTTTTAGAAGATATTTATGTGCATTTTTATCACTGACAATTGTTTTATTATACCATTTTTTACACATTTACTATAACTGAACCTCAGTCAATAACCAAAATGAAATACTAATTTTGTGTGAAGTGACCTTTAACAAATATCTCTTTATGAGTTTCAATTAAACGTCTTGCGCGCATAAAAGCATATTTGTGTTTTGAACTTTTTGATCAGCAAAGCTCAAGTGTTTATCATGAAACACTATTGCAAATGCTTAAATAAGTTAGCTTTAAAAATGCAATGGGTCACGAGAGCAACTAAAGCAAACATTGACCACCATAATGGTAGCATACTTTTTTGATCACTTAAATATCAACTCTCAACAATCAATTCAGTAGACTTGTGACAAAACAGTTGTTAACAGCAGGTGTTCATCACTAATGCTCAAACATCACTTAATTAATCATATAATTATCTCATTAACTTTAACACTATAGATTGGGACAATATGTACTCTGAGCAATGTTGATTTAACACTGGGGATTTTGTAGTGTACCTGTAACGTTGTATCAATCATTAAGAGCTTGATTGGCTTGTTCAGGTGTGTTTGATTAGGGTTGGATCTAAACTCTGCAGGAAAGTGGATCTCGTGGTCCAGAGTTGAGGACCCCTGGTGTAGTAAATGCCGCTACATCTGAAAGCAGGTGATGGTGATTTACTACTAATCAAGGAACCGGCTTTACTGATGAGACGCGCCTAACAATGTCATGCGATATATCGCCCAGCCCTAATTGTAATGATGTTTCTGTCCCGTCATTGAAAGCTCAGACCTAAACTTAAGATCAAAAAGGTTATTTACGTCTGAACAATGATCAACACGCAATACATAAAGCACATCGTACACACTGATGCTCTTATGTGGTTACCTGACGTTTAATTAAAAATATATAATATATTAAAAATCATTTGTGTTTCAAAGATTGGCCAATTAAAGTCTTAACATGAGAGTGAGTAAATTATAAATAAATAAAAACGTCTCTTTAAGTGGCCATATTTGTGACCCTGGACCACAAAACCAGTCACATGATGTGTTACATTTTTCATATAAAATTATATAAATCTGAATAAATAATCTCTCTATTGATGTGTGGTTTGTTAGGATAGGACAGTGTTTGGTCGAGACACAACTATTGTAAATCTGGAATCTGAGGGAGCAAAAAAATCTAAACATTGAGAAAATCTCCTTTAAAGTTGTGCATTTATGTTCACGATTGTGCTGCATTCACTCACAAAAATACATGTTTTATATATTTACGGTAGGACATTTACTAAATATCTTCATGGAACATGATCTTAATATCCTCATGATTTTTGGCATAAAAGAAAAATGGATAATTTTGACCCATAAAATGTATAGTTGCTATTGGCACAGATATACCCGTGCGGCTCCAGACTGGGTTTGTGGTCCAGGGTCACATGTTTATGATATGTCACATGTCAACATGTTTATGATAACACAGAGAGGAAGTATTGTATTGGTTCACAGTTCACAATAACTGTTGCTTTTTTACTCAGTTACTACGTAAAAGAAAAGAAAACTATAGGCTACTATATCATGTGCATCTTAACTACATCAAGGATCCTGGACCAGAACACATTTTTTTTTAGTGTTTAGTAAACAACAATACTTATACATACAGTAGACCACATTTCATAAGAATACATAAAGTACATTAAAACAAGGACAGCAAAACACAAAACACATCGTACTGTACATTTTTCCTCTCTTTCTTTCCCGTTCAGTTCATGTTCAATTCAAAATAGATTCAAAAGAAACACAAAATAGCGTTGATAAAGCTTTGAACATTAGACTACTGACATCTGCAGACTGATACTATGCTGTCTCTCTCACACACACACACACACACACACACACACAGAGCTCTCTGCAGTCAGTGCACACGCTATAACCTGCGTGTGTGTAACACGTCAGAGCAAACAGGTCCAGTACTTCTTACACTGTAAAAATCGTTGGGTTGTTTTTTAACCCAATCGTTGGGTTACGCATATTGGGTCATTATGTTGGGTTATTTTAAACATCGATGGATAATTTCTAGTAATAACCCGGCTGTCGGGTTAGCTAAATAACCCACAGTTGGGAAGGTGTTATACCACGCCATGGTTGGGTTACTCGTTGGGTCATTTTTAACCCAACATTATGAAGTGAATAGTCATCGAGTCAGCTGTTGACATGCAATGAGAGTTCAGTGGGTTCGATCGCTCGTTCCTGGGAGAATTTAATGAGAAATGCTCGTTCTTTTATTGCTCAGGATACTTCTTACACTGTAAAAAACGTTGGGTTGTTTTTTCAACCCAACCGTTGGGTTACGCATATTGGGTCATTATGTTGGGTTATTTTCCAAAAATGTTGGGTTATTTTAAACATCGTTGGATCATTTCTAGTAATAACCGGGCTGTCGGGTTAGCTAAATAACCCACAGTTGGGAAGGTGCTATACCACCCCATGGTTGGGTTACTCGTTGGGTCATTTTTAACCCAACATTATGAAGTGAATAGTCATCGAGGCAGTTGTTGACATGCAATGAGAGTTCAGTGGGTCTGATCGCTCGTTCCTGGGAGAATTTAATGAGAAATGCTCGCTCTTTTATTGCTCAGGATACTTCTTACACTGTAAAAAAATGCTGGGTTGTTTTTAACCCAACCGTTGGGTTACGCATATTGGGCCATTATGTTGGGTTATTTTACAAAAATGTTGGGTTATTTTACAAAAATGTTGGGTTATTTTACAAAAATGTTGGGTTATTTTACAAAAATGTTGGATAATTTCTAATAATAACCCGGCTGTCGGGTTAGCTAAATAACCCACAGTTGGGAAGGTGCTATACCACCCCATGGTTGGGTTACTCGTTGGGTCATTTTTAACCCAACATTATGAAGTGAATAGTCATCGAGGCAGTTGTTGACATGCAATGAGAGTTCAGTGGGTCCGATCGCTCGTTCCTGGGAGAATTTAATGAGAAATGCTCGCTCTTTTATTGCTCAGGATACTTCTTACACTGTAAAAAAATGCTGGGTTGTTTTTAACCCAACCGTTGGGTTACGCATATTGGGCCATTATGTTGGGTTATTTTACAAAAATGTTGGGTTATTTTACAAAAATGTTGGGTTATTTGAAACATTTCTTGTAATATCCCGGCTGTTATTGGTATAAGGTGCTATACCAACCCATGGTTGGGTTACTCGTTGGGTCATTTTTAACCCAACATTCTGAAGTGAATAGTCACCGAGTCAGCTGTTGACATACAGTGGGTCTGATCAGAGAGTTTGATGAGACGTGTTTGAGTTTGTGTTGAGATGTCTGACTTCTGACTGCAGATAAATCTGAGCACAGGTTTGAACCTCTAGAGGAGAAACTTGAGATCATTGCAGTCTTTCTCTGACAGTGCAGAAGGAAAACCTGAAGTAGACTGAGGGGCTGTTCACACGACACCGTTTTCAACTAAAAACGTTACACTTGTTATACGTTTTGGCCGTTCGTTTACACGATAACTAGGGCTGGGACAACGCGTCGACGTCATCGATGACGTCGACGCAAAAAATACGTCGACGCAAAATATGCACGTCGATTCGTCAGACCCAAAACAAAAATGGCGGCGTCGGAGAGTAGTTGCAACACCACTCGCTCCTCAGACTTTCAGAAGTGCAAACGCACTCGGTCCTCTAAAGTATGGGAATTCTTTAATGTAAAAGGAAACAATTCCGTGATATGTCGTCTGTGCAAAATGGAGATGGCCTTCCATTCTAGCACCACGGCAATGCACCAGCACCTGAAGAGGCGCCACCCGGGAGCAGCTGCAGATGACAGAGCACCGTAAGTTTTTCTTCAACTCCCCACTTTGCACTCGATGTTGGAGTAGGCTATAATACGTTGTCCAAACCTAAGGTTTTAGGCTACAGTGTATGTTTTTTAACTACGTGTGTTTGTGAGAGAGAGAGAGAGAGAGAGAGAGAGAGAGAGAGAGAGAGAGAGAGAAAGAGAGAGAGGCGCGGACGCGAGCGAAAAGTCGCATTGTGTTTGATTATATTTGTGTGTGTGTGTGTGTGTGTGTGTGAGAGAGATGGAGGCGCGGGCGCGATCGAAAAGTCGTAGAGTGTTTGATTATATGTGTGTGTGTGTGTGTGTGTGTGTGAGAGAGAGGGGCGCGCGATCGCAAAGTCGCAGAGTGTTTGATTATATTTGTGTACGACTGTACGTGTGTGAGAGTGAGGCGCGATCGAAAAGGCGCAGTGTGTGTGTGTGAGAGAGAGAGAGAGAGAGAGAGAGAGAGAGAGAGAGAGAGAGAGAGAGAGAGAGAGAGAGAGAGAGAGAGAGAGAGAGAGAGAGAGAGAGAGAGAGAGAGAGAGAGAGGCGCGATCGCAAAGTCGCAGAGTGTTTAATTATATTTGTGTGTGTGAGGCGCGATCGAACAGTGGAAACAAAAACATACTCCGTCATTTTGTTTATACAGAACATCATTCAAACTGCAAAGTGTTTAAGTTGTTCTGTTAATTCAAATTTTAAGGAAAACGAATATATTGTTGTTACACACATAGGGTTTGATTAGCCTACTTGTTGATACTTAATCAATGGGCATAGCCTGTAGGCTGAGGTGGATATATAAAAAAATCGTATATTGTGTTTCTTTGGTGTTGGTTTATTATTATATTTATTTTAATGTGTGTGTACTTTGTTTTCAGGGATAAGAAGAATAGTGTGGAAAATTACTTTCACAAGAAAAATACAACACCCTGCACCCCCCAGGAGGCTGCCATACTTACTGAGAGCGTCTTATCAATGATTGTTAAAGACATGAGGCCGATTTCTGTGGTTGAGGGCGAGGGATTCAAAGAAATGCTGACCACCTTTGAATCAGGTTACACTCTGCCCTGTAGGCGCCATTTCACTACTATGATGGAGAACAAGTACGAAACTTCAGTGGAGAAACTTAAAAACAAACTTAAAATGGCCACATCCAAAATCTCCCTTAGCACTGATGCTTGGACAAGTCTGGTCACAGAAGCCTACTTAGGGGTAACTTGTCATTTTATTAATGACAGTTGGGATCTTGTCTCCTTCAATTTGACAACACTTCCAGTTGAAGAACGCCACACAGCAGAAAATATTGCCTCCTGGCTGGAGAATGTGGCAGAAAAATTTGACATTTCGTTTGAGAATATCCTTGCTATTGTCCATGACAATGCACGTAACATTGTGGCAGCTCTCAGAATCTTGGAAGAGAGATTTGGGGTGGTATCCCATCGGTGTGCTGGGCATACACTTCAACTGGTAGTCAATCATTCAATGGACAACCCTGTGATTAACAAGGCACTCTCAGCTACACGGTGCCTCGTAAAACACATAAAGAAAAGTGAGCCAGCTACCACTAAGCTGAAGCTAAAACAAAAACAGATGGGCACAGTTGAACATAAACTGATACAGGATGTAGCAGTCCGTTAGAACAGTTCATACTATATGATTGAACGTCTTTTAGAGCAGCGATGGCCAGTGGTTGCGACGCTATCAGATCCAGAAATCACACAGCGCGGAAAGCACCATCTTGATCTGAAAAACGATCAATGGATTCTTCTGGGGGAACTGGAAGAGGTGCTCAAGCCCTATGAGCAAGCCACGGTTTTCCTTAGTGGTCAATCTTATGTCACAGCCTCTGTTCTCCCCCCCCCTGCTGAAGGGTCTCCTGAAATCCACCCGAAATAAATCATTTGATTCTGCTGCCATGACCTTTTTCCAGACCAAAGCAGAAGAGGAGATATTGTCAAGGTGGCAGGAGGTGTTTGTATTTCAAGAGGATGGGAAAAATGTGTCTCTCATTGCTGCTGCACTTGATCCCCGTTTTCGGAAATTGAAGTTCCTTCCAGCAGATGATGCACTCAAACTACAAGTACAAATACAGACTGTTGCTCTTGATATCAGAAGGAAGCAGAGATTGTTACAGGCAGCTGTGGGGCAGGAAGCCTCAGCAAGCTCCCCACCAAAGAGGAGGTCCTGCTCTTTGTTGGACACTTTGTTGGGCACAGATTCTGAGGGGGAAGACGGCAATGAAGAAAACATGGACCAGGAGGATGGTGATGGGGACAGTGAGACAGTCAGGAAAGAGGTGCTTTTGTATTTCGGGGAAAACCCTATCCCAAGGGATAACAACCCCCTTACATGGTGGAAGGATAACGCCACAAGGTTCCCCATCCTGGCTGCAGTAGCCAAATCCTATTTGTCTATACCTGCCACATCAACGCCATCTGAAAGGCTTTTCTCAGTTGCTGGGAACATTGTTACTAAAAAAAGGGCAAGCCTGACTCCTGAGCATGTTGAAATGCTCACATTCCTCCACTCCAATATATGACTGTATTTTGTCTTGAATGACACACAGAGAGAGACACACACACACAGAGAGAGA
The DNA here is from genome assembly GCF_949152265.1 of Phoxinus phoxinus. Lineage (NCBI taxonomy): Eukaryota > Metazoa > Chordata > Actinopteri > Cypriniformes > Leuciscidae > Phoxinus > Phoxinus phoxinus. The sequence continues at coordinate 52,323,267 of NC_136876.1, forward strand.
GACACACACACACACACACAGAGAGACACACACACAGAGAGAGAGAGACACACACACACACACACACACACACACACAGAGAGAGACACACACACACAGAGACACACACACACAGAGACACACACACACAGAGACACACACACACACAGTATTCTTAAGGTGAAAGGAAAGTGTCAGAGACTAGTGTAAGTTGTTATTTGCATGTGAAATTGTGAATGAAGTTTTTTTCAGTAAGCTAGGCCTATGTTCAACATAAATGTTGTGTTCTGAATGTTTATTTTCATTATTTTTTGTTGGAAAAGCACTTTCTGTATTAGCTTAAAGCCCCCAAGTTTACAATAGTTACTGTATTCTTTCAATAGCTCTAAGAAAGGGTGGCTGCCTGGGTGACCTTTTAATTTGTTTATTGAATGCTAGACATCAAGTTGTTGTTATTTTCATTACAAGATGCACTTTTTTTCCGGCCTTTGTGTTTTCAAGGTTTTATTGAATGCTACCTCTGACTAAGAAATGCATTACTTTGCACTTGTATAATGTTTTATTTTGGAATTTTAAGAGCAATAAACATATATTGCAATGTTAAGGAATTCATGTTTTTTTCATTCAGACATGTAAATCAACATGTATAAATTGCTATTATAGTCAATTAATGGGCAGATAATCGATAATCGAATCGAATCGGACTGGGAAAAATAATCGTTAGATTAATCGATGCATCGAAAAAATAATCGCTAGATTAATCGTTTAAAAAATAATCGTTTATCCCAGCCCTAACGATAACGTGTTTTGGCGAAAACAAACTTTTGAAAACGGGTTTCAAAGTGCAAGTTTTTGAAAACAGTCTCCGTGTAAACAACAAAAAACGTGAATCTCTGAAGATGATGTCGTCATGTACATGCGTATTACGTGTTCAGTCTATAGTGTTTCATCGCCATCTACTGGCCTGGAGGCAGAATACAGTGTTTTTAGCCGTTTTATCACGGATCCGTGTGAATGGGGATCGTTTTGACAAAGGTGTCGTCTGTACGTGGAAAACTCAAAGCCTTTTCACAAGATGTAGGCTAGTCTCTGATGTCCCCAGAGTGTGTGTGTGAAGTTTTAGCTCAAAATTCCCCACAGATATTTTTATATTGCATGTTAAAATCGTCACTTTTTGAGGGCAGGGAACTACACTAACCTTTTCCACTGGTGGCACTTGCGCTACTAACTTTTTCAGTTACTGGCGCAAAACATGATTTGGTCGCACAAATTAATTATAGTAAGCCGCTCTGGATAATAATGAACAATAATGAAACTGTATTGCATACAGATGTGCTTTTTATTTTACTTGCCATCTTTTAAACCACATGCCGCCTTGTTTTCTTTAACATTGGTTGGGATAGATTTACTGCAATAGAAAATACAATACACAATGTGCAAAATTAATTTCTTTTGGATTTCAACATGCTATGGTTGGCACAGATGGGCAGACTCCTGAACTCTTAAAATAAAATAAATATAATCCATAAAATAATATAATAATAGATTTTCAGCAGCTATTGACTATTCGGTATTAAAGATACAAAAAAAACCAATGCATATCCACTTTACAATTAAGTGAAATATAATAAGCAACAAATAAGGCTATATTATAAGCTACATTGAACTTAATTATCAATTCAGATTCCTCACTTGCTCGGTTTGCTTGACGCCGAAATGCAGTTGGGAGTGCTGCTGCGTCACGGGATATGTACCGGTCTATACATTTCGCGTGCTTCATACTGTCATTGTGAAGCTTCAATTTACATGAAGCTGCTTTTACATGGACACTTATAATCGGATTGACGGCTCAATCGGACTAAAAGATCGTCATGTAAACAACACCTTAATCGATCGGATTGAGCTCGATCCGAATGAAATTTCGATCGGATTGAAAGGGGTGGTTTATTTCTTTTGTAATGCGATCGAGAGAACATGTAAACACTTGATCGGATTGAAAACCGAAACTGAAAGGACTGCGCATGTACATTGACGTAAGACGCGCGGAACGAGCTGTTCTTCCTGTTGAATAAAGTGTCATATAAATGAGTGTCCCGTCATTCTAAAATTCTCATGTCACTCGGCGTCTGTGAAGTGAAGCAGGACAACGTCCCAGTAATTGTTTTGGATTCTCATCCACAGACGACTGGTTTTGGCCGTGGGGGGGGGCATTTTTACTGCGTGATAAATATAAGCAGCACGGCAAAACGGTTCAATGCTCATTGTCTCCAAATCATGACCAGAGACGGATTAATATTACGTCTGCTGTTTAAAACAAAGAACCAATAGAGGAGAATAGTTATGCGCGAACAGCGGGAAACGTGTGACATATAAACGCGCACATCAACCCGATTACTTTATAAGTCGCGGGGCTGAAGCCAACTTTGTGTGTCTGTCCCTTTAAATGCAAATGAGCTGCTGCTCCCGGCACAGGGGGCGGAGCTACAACAGCTCGTGTCCTTTTACCTCACACACACACACACACACGCACTGAACATTTCAAAAACTTTTAGCCTTTTATGTTCAAACCGGAGTCAGACAATGATGGAGAGACTCAAGAAGAAATGACAACATGTAGAAGAACAGGACATTTCTGAACGGTTAGTTGATGAATTTATGCAGCTTATGTGTAGTTATCTTCTAGTCATTGATTAGCATATTCTGTCATCTATAAATCGTGTTCCGGGGGCGGGGTTTATGTAAATTTTAGGGTTGTGATGTCACTAACCCGGGAGGAATGTCGTGTAGTCTCTACCAGCCGTTTGTCGTAGTCCTTAAAAAGTGATTTCTGTAAAAGCAAATATCTCCCTTTTGCTCTGAACTTTGAACTTTGAGCGTTGTAACTTTGCAGATGTTGTTTATGATCAAACAGCAACATTACACACTAACTACAGTTAGAAAAGTGAAATCATACTCAACCACCGCTTTAAGCGTATCGTTGTCGAGTAAACGTAACTCTTAATAGTCCAACCTGCAAAAAAATAAAAAATTCTGTCATCAATTGGTGTCGTTCCAGACGTGTGTGAGATTCTTTCCCCTGTAGATCACAGAAGATAATGATTTGAGGAATGGCTCAGCTGGTTTTGTCCGTCTTATTAAAGTCAAAGGGATCCAACCCTTCCAAGCTCCAAATAGGACATAAATGTAGCATGAGAATCATAGATACCTCGACTCGGATAGTCCAAGTCTTGTGAAGCAACACTATTTATTATGATAAGCAGTTCAATATTTAATGCCTTAATTAACTCTCAAATCAATGCTTGATCAAGGCTCTCATTCCCTACATCGCATATGGTGACAGAATCCTCAGATGCCATGAACTGGGCACATGACTTGCGAGAACCAATGTGGTCTGGCCGGTTTGTGTCTGTTTGACGTTGTGAGTTTCAACTTTCATAATGTGAACTTCGTTTTATGTGTCGCTGAAGAAAGAAGTTTGGAACAACACGAGTGTGAGAAAGTGATGACAGGATTTACACTTTTGGGTGAACTATTCCATCGCTGTCTAGGAGAAACTGTAATGTTCTCTATAATACTATTTTAAAGATTTCTACAATCTTTAAAGTGTTTACATGCATAAAACACTTTCATTTTCTCATAATAGAATTCATTGTAGCATCAGGTCTTTTCTCACAGTGTCGTTGGTGCTCAAAGATCCCCCCTTACTCTGCTCTGATTGTGATTGGTCTACTCTGCTCTGATTGTGATTGGTTACTCTGCTCTGATTGTGATTGGTCTATTCTTTTTTGATTGTGATTGGTCTACTCTGCTCTGATTGTGATTGGTCTATTCTGCTCTGATTGTGATTGGTCTATTCTGCTCTGATTGTGATTGGTCTATTCTGCTCTGATTGTGATTGGTCTACTCTGCTCTGATTGTGATTGGTCTACTCTGCTCTGATTGTGATTGGTCTACTCTGCTCTGATTGTGATTGGTCTACTCTGCTCTGATTGTGATTGGTTACTCTGCTCTGATTGTGATTGGTCTATTCTGCTTTGATTGTGATTGGTCTATTCTGCTCTGATTGTGATTGGTCTATTCTGCTCTGATTGTGATTGGTTACTCTGCTCTGATTGTGATTGGTCTATTCTGCTCTGATTGTGATTGGTCTATTCTGCTCTGATTGTGATTGGTCTACTCTGCTCTGATTGTGATTGGTTACTCTGCTCTGATTGTGATTGGTCTACTCTGCTCTGATTGTGATTGGTCTACTCTGCTCTGATTGTGATTGGTCTACTCTGCTCTGATTGTGATTGGTCTATTCTGCTCTGATTGTGATTGGTCTACTCTGCTCTGATTGTGATTGGTCTACTCTGCTCTGATTGTGATTGGTCTACTCTGCTCTGATTGTGATTGGTCTATTCTGCTCTGATTGTGATTGGTCTATTCTGCTCTGATTGTGATTGGTCTATTCTGCTCTGATTGTGATTGGTCTACTCTGCTCTGATTGTGATTGGTCTACTCTGCTCTGATTGTGATTGGTCTATTCTGCTCTGATTGTGATTGGTCTATTCTGCTCTGATTGTGATTGGTCTACTCTGTTCTGATTGTGATTGGTTACTCTGCTCTGATTGTGATTGGTCTACTCTGCTCTGATTGTGATTGGTCTACTCTGCTCTGATTGTGATTGGTCTACTCTGCTCTGATTGTGATTGGTTACTCTGGTCTACTCTGCTCTGATTGTGATTGGTCTACTCTGCTCTGATTGTGATTGGTCTACTCTGCTCTGATTGTGATTGGTTACTCTGCTCTGATTGTGATTGGTCTATTCTGCTCTGATTGTGATTGGTCTATTCTGCTCTGATTGTGATTGGTCTACTCTGCTCTGATTGTGATTGGTTACTCTGCTCTGATTGTGATTGGTCTACTCTGCTCTGATTGTGATTGGTCTATTCTGCTCTGATTGTGATTGGTCTACTCTGCTCTGATTGTGATTGGTTACTCTGCTCTGATTGGTCAGATGGCCCAGTCTGATTGTGATTGGTCTACTCTGCTCTGATTGGTCAGATGGCCCAGTCTGTTGTGATTGGTCTACTCTGCTCTGATTGGTCAGATGACCCAGTCTGTTGTGATTGGTCTACTCTGCTCTGATTGGTCAGATGGCCCAGTCTGATTGTGATTGGTCTACTCTGCTCTGATTGGTCAGATGGCCCAGTCTGTTGTGATTGGTCTACTCTGCTCTGATTGGTCAGATGGCCCAGTCTGTTGTGATTGGTCTACTCTGCTCTGATTGGTCAGATGACCCAGTCTGTTGTGATTGGTCTACTCTGCTCTGATTGGTCAGATGGCCCAGTCTGTTGTGATTGGTCTACTCTGCTCTGATTGGTCAGATGGTCCAGTCTGTTGTGATTGGTCTACTCTGCTCTGATTGGTCAGATGACCCAATCTGATTGTGATTGGTCTACTCTGCTCTGATTGGTCAGATGGCCCAGTCTGTTGTGATTGGTCTACTCTTCTCTGATTGGTCAGATGACCCAGTCTGTTGTGATTGGTTTACTCTGCTCTGATTGGTCAGATGGTCAAGTCTGATTGTGATTGGTCTTCTCTGCTCTGATTGGTCAGATGGCCCAGTCTGTTGTGATTGGTCTTCTCTGCTCTGATTGGACAGATGGCCCAGTCTGTTGTGATTGGTCTTCTCTGCTCTGATTGGACAGATGACCCAATCTGATTGTGATTGGTCTCCTCTGCTCTGATTGTTCAGATGGCCCAGTCTGATTGTGATTGGTCTCCTCTGCTCTGATTGGTCAGATGGCCCAGTCTGATTGTGATTGGTCTTCTCTGCTCTGATTGGTCAGATGGCCCAGTCTGTTGTGATTGGTGTCCTCTGCTCTGATTGGTCAGATGGCCCAGTCTGATTGTGATTGGTCTCCTCTGCTCTGATTGGTCAGATGGCCCAGTCTGATTGTGATTGGTCTTCTCTGCTCTGATTGGTCAGATGGCCCAGTCTGTTGTGATTGGTCTTCTCTGCTCTGATTGGACAGATGACCCAATCTGATTGTGATTGGTCTACTCTGCTCTGATTGGACAGATGGCCCAGTCTGTTGTGATTGGTCTACTCTGCATTATGCAATAGTGGAATTGCTGATGACTCATTTAGGCAGTTCAGAATCTGTTCTTACTTTTGGGAAACAATAACTTTTATCTGCACACTGATCTTTACATTTAAAAACACACTGCATGAAAAGCAACATCCGGAAAAGCATAATAGGGATTAAAGAGATTTCATTTGTGATTCTTTTTTGTGCGTGTGTGTGTGATTTTTCTGTATGATCATCATATACATGGTTTGGCAATTGTAAAGTGTGTTGTGATGCATGAAATTGTCATCATCCGTAATAATGATGATGATATACTGTAAACATGAAACAGTAATGTAGTGTTGTGTGTCTATGCCATCCGCAGGCTTTTGTTGTGTGGTCCATGACACCATACTCAGACTGGAGACTGAATGTGGCCGAAGTCTCGACATAAGTGCTACAGTGGTGATTGTGAACTTGTATTGATTTCAGGCACCTTTAGGGAATTGATCCGGTCTTTACATTCATGACACTCCGCTCTTTTTACATTTTTACACCTAATGTGACATAAGTGCACAGGGGATAGTGACAGAGGGCCAGTCCCAATCAAACTGTATTGATGCCAAAGATGTGAGAGTGCTCGCACTGTAAGGGGTTTGGTGAATATGAAAGTCTCCACCAGAATAGAGTAAAATAAACTGTAGCTTCTGTATCGCTCACCTTTTGACTAATGTGATAGTCTCCCGAAGTCACCATCACCACAGTCGGTATTTGTGGTTTGCTCACGCCATGTCGTTAAATACCGTAATTACACATTTTCTACTTAAAAACGGTTCACGTCCTTGTACATCTCATAATTACAACTTGTAAACCCGTAATTATCTGAGAGCCTCGACTTGCACCGCCTGACCGCTGCAGATTCATATTGGTGTCGATAGTGTTGCCATAGAAACCCATAATTGCGAGTCAGAGAACGTGAACAAATCAGGGTAGGGAATGTCAAGGGTTGCTTTCTCGTAATTACGGTAATTACGACATAGGGCCCTATCTTGCACCCAGCGCAAATTACTTTGTATGCCGACGCATATCATTCCTATCTTACACACACGCACAGCGGACTTTCCCTCCACAGACGCACGTCGGTAAATTAGGGAATGAACTTTAGGTTCAGTGAAAAGAGGAGTGTGTTCCTGCGCAAACGTTCCCTCCTGCAGTTTCAGAAAACAACTCCGCCACTGACCAGAGAAACCCAGTCTAAAGTCAGCGGTGCGTTAGTCAGATGCTATTTTAAGGGCGCATGCTTGGCCATAATGTAGCGTGTGCACAACACACACACACACTTTGCTTCTCTCATCTACACAGACGCAGCAGTTCATATTTTTGCAAACCATACATAATAACAGGGAAAAATATTACCACACGAGGGAGATCATTGTGGTGTCCATGAAGATGTGAAAAATAGGCATAAATCTAGTTTACACATTTACCCAAATTATTCAGGCTAATTCTAGTAATGACGGATCAAACCTGTTTGGTCAATAATGGCGAGACACATCGGTTTATAAGGACATCTGACAAAGTGTGTTATCTGTCAAGAACCAGGACACACAATCCTGAAGACTGCGAGATCACCGTTACCATCATGTAAGTTACGTGCGCCGGCAAACCCGCCGTTATAATAGCAATCCGCCGTGGAACAAGCGCGCCGGCTCTTAAAGGGAATGTGAGAGGACGCTCTGATTGGTTTATTTCACGTTACGCCCAAACCACACCTACGAATAATGAAGCGACTTCAGACCAACACATTTTAGACTAGAGATCCGCCCACAAAGTTTCGCGTTTGCGTTTCAGATCGTTAAAATAGGGCCCGTAGTGTGAACACAGCAATATATTGATTTTATCAAGCCAAACAACTGTCTAAATGACATTAGCTAAGCTTAACGGGAAGTCGGCCATTTTGGATTGAATGTAATTTTTTGTGAAAAATGTTTTAAATAGTCCGCCCCAAGTGGATTCATGTGACAATAAGGCAAAACATTGCAAAAAATTTATTTCTTGATTGATGTTGCCATTGCTAAGGATTACATGTATGGTAAAAAAAGAAGAAATAGCCTAAGGCTACAGGAAGAGTGTCATATTCAGCATTGTCAGATTTAGATCTGATTGGTCTTGTATGTTTGGTCACATGGATGTGGCTATTGTGGGTCACAGTTATTATAACACAAACATCTGGCAGCAGAAAGTGTCGAACTTTAGACAGACTCAGTAGTCCTCTTTACTGGGAATGCATGTACCCAGAATGCATCTAAAGCCACCGAGTAGTGATTGCTGTTTGCTATATATATATATATATATTTTTTTTTTTGTAACAATCCATAATTACTGTTTACTTTAATTGTATGGAAAAGAGTTGTGTGAAAATTCAGTCAAGCATGTCCTGAACTTCTGAATGAGTGTGTGTGCAAGAGTAACTGGTAATAACGGAGTATGTTGCACATGTCTGAGGTCACGGCATGTTGAAACAGAAGCTCATGAAGCGCATCAGTGTTCCTCTTTCTGCTCGTTTGAGTTTGTCTTCATCTCATTGGAGTGACGGAGGGGATTGATGACTAAATAGATGTAATGGAGAAACCCTTCAGTGAGGCCATGATCCGATACACACGACGGAGCTCTGTAATATTACGCATATCAACGTTTATATTCTCTCTGTGTGTGTGTGTGTGTGTGGCGTTCTGTCAGTTACCACAGATGAGATGATAATGCTTGTTCCTCAGTTTATGACATTGATCAAAAAGTGTTGAAAGTAATGCACTCACGATGGCGGCCACTTTGAAGTCTGTGGGGAGACATTCTGGAGGAGGAGATAAAAGCACAAGTTCCTAGAGCTAATGGCGGAAGTATCCGGCTCTCTTTGGCGTGTTCGCACCGCAGGAACTGGGAATGAGTTGAGTTATAGTCCTACTTTTGGGGGACTAAATTAACTCCTACTTCAGAGTCGGGTCGAACCCAGACAATAGGAACCACCTGTGACGCAAGTGTGTTGATTGGCCGAACACATGCCATATGAAACACCAGTAGCCTACCCGCCATTTTTAAGACTAATTTTCCTACTGGCATTGAAAAAATGTCGCCGCCCTAGTGGCTAGTTTCTGTAACTATCCTATCTACTATTTAACAGCATTGTAAAAATGGACAGCTTGCTTAAATGGCTTTTTGCTTAGGCAGAACTGACAGAATAGCAGTTTCTTCCAGTTTTTCACCAAAATACTGATCATCCAGTTTGAAATGTTGACTACAAACACTAAGGGTTGTCAGATTTTGGGTTGCTTGTGGCGTTTTCTCCGTATTTATTATGATTCTTTGCAGCCTTTAGCCGCTGCCTACAACTGTGCTGGATCCTTCACTGGAAACGTAACTGACTCTTTGAATTCTTGCATCCGGGAACAATACAATAATCGACACCATTATGACTAAAAGTTTGCTAAGAAGTATTTCCTACTAAAGCATTAGACTCTTGTAAGCGTATCCATAGCAGACTGGTGGCAGTGGCCTTGGACGGCAACATGCCCAGTGCATTATGGGTGTTGAAGTTTTCATAGCTATTTTGCTAAAGGACATTTTTCTCTAGTCAGGTACCACCGATTTAAAAACAAAAAAGTTTTATTCAAAAGAAAACCCATTATGCCAGTGGTGGAGAACCCCTTTAATTTAGGAAGGAAATACAGGAATCTCAACGGTCTAATGTGTTTATTTAACTCTAAAATGCTGTGATTATATGAAATAAATGGCTGGCAGTTTCATAGCTTTTACTTGTTGATGAATTATGCCAGTGTTTACGTTATGGTGTGAGTTATATAAGAGTAGTAACTCATAGACATTTCAAAATAAGAGTCCTGAGGTGTGTTTCGGGCTTGTTTATTACTGATTTTGTCTCATTATTGGTTATTATTGGTATTTTGCTTGATATACATAATAGAAAGAAAGAAAGAATTCAGCATATTTTTGGAGAATTAGCCTAGTGTTGAAGTCTTTTTTCGGTATGTTTGATGTAAACAGTGCTTCGTGGATCTGTAGTTACGTCATGTTTCTTTCTTTCTGGTTGAACTTTGGACACCAGAACATGAGTCAACAAAACTAACCAGCGTTACTTTACTGAAGTTGAAATCAGGGATATAACTGTAGACAAAGAAGGTTTTCTCATGTTAAAACGTGTTATTATGGTTGTGCTTTTGACACAGAGTTGCACATTTGTGTATTTGCCAAGTGTGTTCCCGATAAACGTGTTTCCCTGTGCATATCCCATAGTAAATGAATCCCCAGACTGGTTTTAAGCACCGTTAAGGAGTGTTTAAGCACATTTCACAACAGGTTATACCATGGGATCACGCTTTGGTTAATTCCTCTTGACCCGTGGACTCATGAGGCTCGTCAGGTCTCTAGACATCTACACTCAATGAGCTCATTATATATAGCTCACTCTTCTCTGTATCCATAGCTACTGCTGCTCTTTCCCATCCTCGATTCATAATTAACTAATATTCTGTGTAATTCGGGTCACATGCTCAGAGCTGCTTTCAGGTTTGCAGTATATATGCAGTCCTAAGATCTAACAAGAGATGAACAGTATTGTTATATTTGGTATTTGGACAATATCTATTGACAAAATACACCAAAAATAATAAAAGAATTGTGGCAATTTCATGGATTTAATTAGGGATTCATGATATATTGGCCACCATATCGGTATCGGCCGATATATGTTCATTTTTAATGTTATGATATAATAAAGCCGATAAATATTGGATTATTTCTTACAGCTGAGACTCTTCAGATGCAAACAAACCATGATGGTTTTTATTTGCTTGAAATATGATTAAAATCACTTCAAAAAGGAAAATATGCACAGCGTAAGTCATATCGGCTTTATAAAATGATCATGAGAACATTATAATTGTGTGTTTGGGACATGGCTTTTAATGAGGAGACTTTTGTTTTTCTAATCAGGCTCTCAAAAATGAAATAAAAACTTGGATTTAGATTTATCAGCCGATATATCGGTGATCGGCTTTCAAAAATAAAGAAATATCGGTTATCTGCTTTCAAATATAAAGAATTATCGGTTATCGGCTTTCAAATATAAAGAATTATCGGTTATCTGCTTTCAAATATAAAGAATTATCGGTTATCGGCTTTCAAATATAAAGAATTATCGGTGATCGGCTTTTAAATATAAAGAATTATCGGTTATCTGCTTTCAAATATAAAGAATTATCGGTTATCGGCTTTCAAATATAAAGAATTATCGGTGATCGGCTTTCAAAAATAAAGAAATATCGGTTATCTGCTTTCAAATATAAAGAATTATCGGTTATCGGCTTTCAAATATAAAGAATTATCGGTTATCTGCTTTCAAATATAAAGAATTATCGGTTATCGGCTTTCAAATATAAAGAATTATCGGTGATCGGCTTTCAAATATAAAGAATTATCGGTTATCTGCTTTCAAATATAAAGAATTTTCGTTATCGGCTTTCAAATATAAAGAATTATCGTTATCGGCTTTCAAATATAAAGAATTATTGTTATCGGCTTTCAAATATAAAGAATTATCGGTTATCTGCTTTCAAATATAAAGAATTATCGGTTATCATAGTCATAGTCATAGTCAACTTTATTGTCATTCTACTGTATACATGTATACAGTCGAACGAAATTTCGTTCCATACAGACCGAGGTGCAACCAATACAAAAATAAACAACAACAACATCTGATACACACAATACATAGCAACAATAAACAATTTCAATAAAACAGTAAAATAGTGAAATCAAGCATAGCAGAAAGTCCTAAGACCATTAAAGTGACAGTGCATAATGGTACATTTTTTAATGCCCATTCCATTTAGGTGACAGTTCACAGTCATTTATGGGCTCTTAGTCCTTCATTGGGGGGGTGGGGAGTGGGAAGCAGCAGTTTATGGCAATGAAACGATGAATGGCACCCGGGTATTCAGGGCTCTGACAGCTTGAGGGAAAAAACTATTACAGAATCTTGCAAAATATAAAGAAAAATCGGCTTTCAAATATAAAGAATTATCGGTTATCTGCTGTTAAATATAAATAATTTTCGTTATCAGCTTTCAAATATAAAGAATTATCGGTTATCGGCTTTCAAATATAAAGAATTATCGTTATCGGCTTTCAAATATAAAGAATTATCGGTTATCGGCTTTCAAATATAAAGAATTATCGTTATCGGCTTTCAAATATAAAGAATTATCGGTTATCGGCTTTCAAATATAAATAATTATCGGTTATCGACTTTCAAATATAAAGAATTATCAGTTATTATCGGCTTTCAAATATAAAGAATTATCGGTTATCTGCTTTCAAATATAAAGAATTATCAGTTATTATCTGCTTTCAAATATAAAGAATTATCGGTTATCTGCTTTCAAATATAAAGAATTATCAGTTATCGGTATCGGTAATTTTTTTAATATCGGTGCATCCCTAGATTTAATAAAAATAGCATGATGTCACACTGGATCAACAACATTATTTTAAACAGGCACTAGTTTCTTCCTGAATAAATGTGCCCGTTCTTGTTGTTCTAGAGAAAACTCAATGGTTTTGTCATCTAGTTTTCCCACCTCCACATTCTCCGCCTCTGAAACAGCTTCTGGGACTGTCGGCACACAGTTAGTGTATTATGGGCTGTTGCTCACGGGCACAATGGCACTGTGTTTCATGAGGTCAGACGGACTTTCCAAACAACATCTCATGACCTTTGTACTCCATAACAAATGCAGTGAATTATAGCAAACAAACCCTGGCCATTTCTCCCGAAAATCCACAGGAGTTTTAGGAGCTTTTTCTTCCCTTTTAACATTATTTTTTAATGACAACTTGTAACCAACTAATGCCAAACATATAGCATTTTAGAAACAAAATAATCACTGCAATAATGATCCAATCATAGACTCTTTAGCCTATTAAAATCCCAACAGAGACGTTTTTTTGGGGGGCCAGGCAGTGCATAATAACTGTACAATATACACAAACAGCAAAAAGAGTAGACGACATGTATGATATGCATCACAGCAAACATTACACACAGAGATTGACAGTAGGGCAGTATAGCATTGCATTGTGGGAGTATTGTGGTGTATTAGTTGCGGATCAGCAGTCTTATAGCTTGAGGGAAGAAGCTGTACATAATATGTGACTCTGGACTACAAAACCAGTCACATGGGCCAATTATTTGAATTTGAGATGTATACATAATCTGAAATCTGAATAAATCATCTTTCCATTGATGTGTGGTTTGTTAGGATATGACAGTATTTGGTCGAGACACAACTATTGTAAATCTGGAATCTGAGGGAGCAAAAAAATCTAAACATTGAGAAAATCTCCTTTAAAGTTGTGCATTTATGTTCACGATTGTGCTGCATTCACTCACAAAAATACATGTTTTATATATTTACGGTAGGACATTTACTAAATATCTTCATGGATCATGATCTTAATATCCTCATGATTTTTGGCATAAAAGAAAAATGGATAATTTTGACCCGTACAGTGTATAGCTGCTATTGCCACAGACTGGTTTTGTGGTCCAGGGTCACAAATGTCTGGATATTTACTTTTTAGTTATTTTTTATTCAAATTTTAATTAAAAAAAACACAATTTGGGAGAAAAGTTTGCAACAAATACTACAAACATACGGTTTAAATAACATATGATTGTTTTGTCACATAATAATAATCACTTTATTTTTCATAAAAATAATGTCACAATGCAAAAATCTGAGACTTAAAATATAATTTCCAGACAGCAAATATGAGTCGATAAGCTGTCCTGTGTTGGCGGTGGTAAAGCTGTGAGCGTTCGCTGTTATTGATCGTGAACTCATTTGCCTTCGGACAGGTACGTTTAGCCCAGCGGTCCGTTCGTGTAGCAGATTTGACTATATTGTGTAGGAAGGCCACGTGAGTGTCCTCAGACATGCTCATGCAAATGCTTTGGTCTGACATATGGTTTTGTTCAGTTTTGTTGGTACTTCTCAAGGGTGTGTTTGATATACACTGACCGGCCACTTTATTAGGTACACCTTAAGTCCTATTCAGCCTTCAGACCTGTGTGTGTGTGTGTGTGTGTGTGTGTGTCTGTGTGTGTGTGTGTGTTCAGAGATGCTCTTCTGCTTCAAGGTTTGGTGTGTGTGTGTGTTCAGAGATGCTCTTCTGCTTCAAGGTTTGGTGTGTGTGTGTTCAGAGATGCTCTTCTGCTTCAAGGTTTGGTGTGTGTGTGTGTTCAGAGATGCTCTTCTGCTTCAAGGTTTGGTGTGGTGTGTGTGTGTGTGTTCAGAGATGCTCTTCTGCTTCAAGGTTTGCTGTGTTGTGTGTGTGTGTGTGTTCAGAGATGCTCTTCTGCTTCAAGGTTTGGTATGTGTGTGTGTGTGTGTCTGTCTGTGTGTGTGTGTGTGTGTGTGTGTGTGTGTGTGTGTGTTCAGAGATGCTCTTCTGCTTCAAGGTTTGGTGTGTGTGTGTGTGTGTGTGTGTGTGTGTGTGTCTGTGTGTGTGTGTGTGTGTGTGTTCAGAGATGCTCTTCTGCTTCAAGGTTTGGTGTGTGTGTGTGTTCAGAGATGCTCTTCTGCTTGAAGGTTTGGTGTGTGTGTGTTCAGATATGCTCTTCTGCTTCAAGGTTTGGTGTGTGTGTGTGTGTTCAGAGATGCTCTTCTGCTTCAAGGTTTGGTGTGTGTGTGTGTTCAGAGATGCTCTTCTGCTTCAAGGTTTGGTGTGTGTGTGTGTGTGTGTGTGTGTGTGTGTGTGTGTGTGTGTGTGTGTGTGTGTGTTCAGAGATGCTCTTCTGCTTCAAGGTTTGGTGTGTGTGTGTGTGTGTGTGTGTGTTCAGAGATGCTCTTCTGCTTCAAGGTTTGGTTTGTGTGTGTGTGTGTGTTCAGAGATGCTCTTCTGCTTCAAGGTTTGGTGTGTGTGTGTGTGTGTGTGTGTGTGTGTGTGTGTGTGTGTGTGTGTGTGTGTGTTCAGAGATGTTCTTCTTCTGCAGACCTCGGTTGTATCAAGTGCTTATTTGAGTTACTTTTGCCTTTTTATCCAGTCTGGATATTCTCCTCTGACCTTTGACATCAAACAAGGCATTTTTACACACACTCACTGGATATTTTCTCCGTTTCTGACGCCTATCTGTAAACTCTAGAGATGGTTGTGCTTGAAAATCCCAGTAGATCAACTTAAAAACTGCAGTTTCTGAAATACTCAGACCAACAATCATGCCACGTTCAGTCACTTACACCATCTTTCTTCCTCATTCTGATGCTCTTGAGCTTCAGCAGATCATCTTGGTCATGTCTAAATGTCTAAATGCATTGAGCTGCTGTCGTGTGATTCAATATTTGCATTATCGAGCAGTTGAACAGGTGTATCTAGTAAAGTGTATATGTTTTAGTGTGTGTGTGTGTGTGTGTATTTCTGCCACTGTGCAGCAGAGCAGGTGTGTTTTATTACGTAATAAAAGCAGTCATGTCAGAACTTAAACACTGATTGCACTGCATTTTTTTATTTTTTATAATCCTGTAAAAACTAGTGGCAGCTGTGGTTAAAATACGGTGTGTTACTGTTTTTAAATTAACAGCTAAATTTTACATTCTATGCGGTTACATATTGAAGACAGAATAAATATGAAAGGTCGAAGCTAAACTCAACATAACTTTGGCATTAAAAAAATTACCAAATGCAAAAATGCAACCCATTCTCTCACTCACACGGCATCAACCCTAGACATCGCTATACGAACTAGGAACTTTATTGACTTAACTTTAACTTTTCTTTAAATTTAACTTTATATTTCTCAATTTAAACGGCGACAATAATTATATTTACTTTACATTTCTAAGCACTAACGTGACCCCGAAACCATTTGTCAATATAAAACAATGTGAAACACAAGATATAATAGGCAGATTCAACAGTTTATTAAAAAAAAATTTTTTTTTCATGACTGAGAAGACAAGACAACACCAATCCATCATTAAACATTAACTGTGATGTCTATATATCAACATGCGGTATTGTTCACGAATAAGACTAGACTAAAGCGTAGTTTAAATAATAAAAACTTAAAGGCACAATACGTAAGATTTTTGTATTAAAATATCTAAAAACCACAAGAACAATGTTTTAGATTATGTTGATCCCAAATGTTTAAATCCCGAGTAACATATCCTCAGAGACAACACTAGTTTATCAAGTGGATGACAATCATAATCACAAATAGCTTTGTTTGTTGCAACAGACAATAATGCAGCATTTTATTATGCATATGCATACGATATATTTTAAAACTAATTGCACGCCATTAAGCAAACACAAGTCATCCAGCTTTTATTAATACAATGATTTAAATGATTACTGCATTTAAAAGAAAAAATATAATTTGGAACTATTGGAAATATTACTATTAGGACTTTTACTCTGGTAGCTTTTGAGTTTAAAAAAAAAAAACATTTTTTTTTATCAGTTTTCATATTATAGGACCTGTTAATTTATACAATAAGATACTAGATGAGTTGATAGGTAAATAATAAAGCATGCGTATGAGTCTTGATTGTGATTATATAGGTGAAAGTGCAATAATTCTGGTGAAACGTAAAAATAAATTTCGCAAATGACAATCATGATCAAGATAACACAATGAGGGACGTTATGCCATCTTTGATTGTGAAATGTCATTGGCTCTCGTGTGTCTTGTGACCGATTGCATCATCGCTCCTCACGTTATGACAGCGTTTGGCTTCAGATGTCGTGGAATCAAAGCAACATGACTTTGTAATACTTTTGTACCCTTTTTTTGGTCACTTTTTGCAATGAATACCTTCGACATGTGACATGTTTCATATTTATGAGAAGTGGTTAGGTTTAGGTTTAGGGGCGTGTGGTTAGGTGCTCAAAAGTGTCTGTGAAAGTAAAACATATGCTAACACTTTTCTATAAGGTGCATTAGTGTTCACAAATGCATGAACTAAGCATGAGCAACACATTTGTTACTGTATTTGTTCATCTTTAATGTTAGTTAATAAAAATACAGCTGTTCATTGTTAGTTCACACACAGTGCATTAACTAATGTTAACAAAATATTGAAATGAACATTAGCAAAGATTAATAAAGGCTGTATTCGTTATTAGTTCATGCTAACTAATGTAGTTAACTAATGAAACCTTATTGTAAAGTGTTACCGTATATATAATAATAATTTCTACTTTTACAAATGCATACAAAGTATTGACACTTATGGCAAGCAATTGAAAGCAATCAAGTTCCTATTAGTGTTTTAATGGAGAGATATAATAATAGTCATGATTTGGGAGTAAGAATCGTGTTGAAAACATGTTTTTTTGTTTGTTGACAAATTTGTGTTTACAATAATATCTTAGCAACACACTCATTTTAAGACCAGGAAGTGCATTTGCCTCTTTCGAGGACTTTCTCAGATTTACAACAGTGTGTATGGCAGGATGACGTTCGCTTGCGCTCGTCCTGCGGTTGCTAAGCTGTGGGTTGTTAGCATCTCCGCACTAATCTGAGTCTAGCTGATGCATGATACACCAGCAGCGTCTCCTTTACTCGGAGCATCACAGGAGATTACTGGAAGATGAGTTCTGCTCTGCTCTTTCTCTTACTGAACACAGTCTCGGATCTGAATTGTGAGTACTGAACATATCTAGCTCATGCGTTTCTAAAATATACAGTTACGTTTCAAGCATTGATGGGGAAAATCTCTGCAGTTGCATTGACTTTTTTTTTCATTTGTAATTTTAAATAATTGTTTAGCCATCTTTATTATAAAAAGACTGCATTTTTTGTGTGTTTTTGTCTCCATGTGTTCTTGAAGAAGTTTTCTAAAATAGCTAAGTTGCTCTGTTTTAAGTGAGAATGCTATATATTATCAACAGTTGGTTTATAGCCCACGCTAGCACCCTTCTTCCCACTTGCTTTCTTTCAGATTTCAGTATCTCTTCTGTTATTTAGGGCCAGATTCACAAAAATCTTATTAAGAAAGCAGTAAAGAAATTCCGGTAACACTTTATTTTACATTCTAAAAAATGCTGGCTTGTTTTAACCCAAATTTGGGTAAAATATGGACAAACCCAACCGTCGGGTTAATATTTTTAATTAAAAATTTTAACCCAATGGCTGGGTTTGTCCATATTACCCAGCATTTTTTTTAGAGTGTCCTTGTTACATATGTTACATGTACTTACCGTAGTAATAACTGTAAATTATGCATAATTACATGCAACTAACCCTAAACCAAACCCTAACCCTATAGTTAGTACTCAGTACTTAAATGCATAATTAGCCTACACTGTAAACATGTCACCTTAAAATAAAGTGTAACCTAAATCCCTCAAGATTTGTTCTTAGAGGTTTGTAAGAATGCTCCTAAGAGCAGTGACACATTCTCAGGAAGTTCAGCTGAAGAACAGCTGATAGGCAAAGACTCGCTGATCAACTGAATGAAAAACACATGACTGTCATTTTGCAATGCCTGCAGATTGCCTTAATAATTGTTTGTCACAACACACCTTTCTCAAGTGTGTGTGTGTGTGTGTGTGTGTGTGTGTGTGTGAGTGTTTGATTGAGTGAACTGTGTATACGTGCACTCATATGTGCTGAATGCTGCTAAAAAATATGTCATAATCATGGATCCACTGATATGAAAGTTTAGCCCGATAACCGATAATTCTTTATATTTGAAAGCCGATAACCGATATATTGGCCGATAACCGATAATCTTTATATTTGAAAGCTGATAACCGATATATTGTCCGATAACCGATAATCTTTATATTTGAAAGCCGAAAACCGATATATTGGCCGATTCCGATAACCGATAATCTTTATATTTGAAAGCCGATATGCCGATAACCGATAACCGATAATCTTTATATTTGAAAGCCGATAACCGATCTATTGGCCGATAAATCTAATTCCAAATTGTTTATTCTTTTTGAGAGCCTGATTACAAAAACAAAAGTATCACCATTAAAATCTATGTCCCAAACACACAATTATAATTATGTTCTCATGATAATTTTATGTAGCCGATATGACAGACTGTTGCACTTTACTGTATTTTCCTTTTTTGAAGTGATTCCAATCATATTTCAAGCAATTCAAAACTATCATGTTGAACAGTGCGCATCTGAAGCGTCTCAGCTGAAGGAAATAATACATTATTTATTGACATTGTTCAGCAAAAAGTCATGTCACGTATAATCATAACCGATCATTGTTTACATTTTCTATCACTGGTGCACATCCCTAGTAATAGTGACACATTAAATGTAGGATACACATTACGATTACTATGGGCTTGCATAATGTAACCAATGTTATGTAGTAATGTTTAATATTTTGAAACATAGCTACCTAAATTAATTAAACGTTTTACTTTGGGTATTTAAGACAAGTTGGAGGGCATCCTAACTAGTCAGAGATGATGCACTGTTATGGATTTTTTGGCCGATAACCGATAATTCTTTATATTTTAAAGCCGATAACCGACATATTGGCCGATAAATCTAAATCCAAATTTTTATATAATTTTTGTGAGGCTGATTACAAAAACGTCTAATCATGTCCCTATCTCACAGTTATAACGTTCACTCGTTTTTTGGGGTCGACTGCTTATAAAAACGTATTTCTGGGTTTCTTAGCTTGTTTGCTGTACACCTCGTCACACAGCAGCTTTTAGCCATTTTTCTGTCTTTAGTTAGAAGCAAGAAATGAAGAGAAGGCAGCCTCTCGCAATGCAGAGTCAATGGAGACGGGTGGATTGTTTTCCCCCCGGTGGGTGTGTCCTTCAGATTATGACGCGTTACGCTCTGTCTCTATTAAGAAATGTTTTTAGGGAGTATATTCCTAACTTCAACTTGAGAAGAAAACAACAGTTAGGAAGCATCTGTCCTACAGCAGTCAGGTGTGTGATTAGCTGATTGATTTGAGCTCTAGTCTTCTACATTATGAAGATTGCTTTCCTAATCCCTCGCTCTTCCATCCGTGAACACACCAACAGAAAGGTCTCGGTAGTTGATGGTTAAAAGATGGTTGATGGCTTTCAGCACAGAAACATTTAGCACAGTCTCACAAATAAGACCACAGTCTATCTCGACTCTTCAGTTTGTCCTAGTTGGATAGCAGCACTAAGTGGTGTTTGGTGGTTAAGTCCATCCATCCATGTATTCTCCAGAGAGCTTGTCCTATGTCATTGGATCCATGGAGCCTATCCCATCATCACGGGCCTCAAAGGCCTGTTCACACTAAAACCGATAATGGCACAGAGGAACAATATCTTTCAGTTGATAAATACTGAGAGCCAATCAGAATCTGTTTTACTCCCTTTCATGCCTGGGTTTCGTCCTGTCGGCGTTGGCATGTGTTGGCATGAGATCCGGTGGCATGGCGAATGCGTGTCGGCAGCTGAAGCCTGTGGCTCTGGAGAAACTCTTTATTACCTGTGATTGCTCCGGCTGTGGCTTGTCTGATAGAGGAAATGATGTTGTCATTTCCTGAGCAGGTGTGCTGTGTGCGTGGGCTCAAACAAAGTCAAACTAACTAAACAATTTCAAGGGAAATGAGTGAGTGATAAGCAGGGGATATTGAAATCAGTATCGGTGAAGCTGCTGTGTGGGACGGCAGCCGAATTAGCTTATTTCAATCGTTATTGTCATTGAATTTACCAATTTACTGTAAACCCTAACGCTCAAAATAATTAATTGGTTTGAGTAGGACAAACTTAAATTAAACTAATTAGTTCAGTCAAATTGACTTTTATGAGTATTTAGCACTTTCTTTTTCTTTCAAGTTCACAGAACTGATATATTTTAAGTAAACTGAACTTGTTCCATTGTTTTGAGTTTTTTAATTATTTATTTTAATTTAGACGAACTTAAGTTTCACTAAAACGGCTGGGATGTCTATTTCCCAGCATGCTTTGCCGATAGCACTCAAAACTAGGGAGAGTAAATGCTCAAATTGTTCCAGATTAATGTTAAGTGGGAGATTTAGTAGTGATTAATGTGTTGTTATGCTAATTTAGGAGAATTTCTGCTAATGTTGGTTTTAGGATAGTTACCATCATGGTGTCGAGTGTGCATGAGAGCAAATAATACCTTTTTATTGTTGCGCTCATACAGCAAGTGCTTCTGTATAACTTGCTATTGCTAATATGTTAGCAAATTAGTATGTTAGCAGATTAGCTTGTTAAAGCTAACTAAGTTTATACTAATAAAAGTGTTCACGTTGAGATTACATGAAAGTTTTCAGTTAATTGTATGAATTAGTGTCCTCAAACATTTAAAATTAAGAACAATTAAAAAGTACAAAATTAAAATCTGCTAGTTCTGCTAACTTAAACTTTGAATTTCAGAACTTACAAAATTTGAGGCAATTGATTGGCTTAAATGTTTTGAGTTCTGCCAACTTATTCAGGTTTTCACATTGAGAATGAATAAATATCATTATTAACCACTTCGATCGATAGTGATGCTAAATAAATGTTTATCTCTAGAGCTTCACTTCTTCTCTTCTGTTGTGTGGCATATTGCCTATCGTGTGTTATATCCACATCTTGAATGAACAGCATGTGTTCTGTATCTCTTGTATCAATATCTATTTTTGATCTACTCTGTTGTCTTTTCACAAACACACCCTGAGGCCCGTGGGTCGAATAAGGCCATCTCCCACTGTCCTGCAACCTGTTCTTCACTCCATTAGTGCTTCCCGACAGCTCCATTAGACAGTCTCAGGAACCCCCTCTCACACACACACACACACACACACCGCAGCCGTGGGAAGCTCTCCCATGAGACCCCTCATGAACTGCATGCCCCAGTAATTTCCTCTATTACGACATCTTGTCCTGAACATTGTGTAGATAATGCTGACTTGCAGCATCTTAAATTTAATGGCAAAAAAAATCATAAAGATGCCAAAAATAGCTGCAAATATTGATAGATAATGTTATCATTGGGATGCTTGGGGAAGCTCTGGAGTAAACTTGGCCTTCAGTCTCCAAGATTTTT
>NC_136876.1:52350608-52425608 GCF_949152265.1 Phoxinus phoxinus
GTGGATCTTCATTTCAATGTGCAAAATCTACATTTTAAATGAAATGCTATCAATCTGGTGCACTTTGAGAGTGTTTTGAGAGCTTCAACCTCTTTAGTGTCCGAGTAAAAGAAAAATAAACTGCATTATAGTGGACTCAAACCTCTTTTTAATGAGTGTTTGTGTAGCAAAATGTATTAATTATGAAACAAATAAAATTCCAGCTGTTACGCAGATCTACAGAAGACAATTAATGTTATCATTCAGCAATGTTGATTCAGTTTATTTCATTTAAAATATCAATGTTTATGAAACAAACTCAATTTAACCATAAAGCAGCTCTACAGAAGACGAGTGTCATTAAGTCAGTCCGGTTAAGTTTTGTTTTCATCTGATACTAGTGACAGCAGTCTAAATAATATTTACTCAAGCCAAGTCACTTTTATTTATACAATACACATTTTTTTCAAAGCAGCTTTACAATAATAGACAGTAAAATAATGAAACAAAGTTTGTTTCTGCTGTACAGCAGATCTAGAAGAAATAAAAGCTGAAATATTAATAATTACTAAATATTAAGTTGTCTTCAAAGTAAACGTCAAGTTTTTATTTTGGTGGGAAAACTGAAGGGAGGCCTTTGTTTCTATGGCAACACCTTTACATTTAGTGAAATGCTGTAAACTGTGTGAATATGAAAAATAATGTTAGAAATTATGCAAAAGTAATGGCTGGTCCGCGGTGCATTCCCAGATGCAGGCTAAACTCACAGCACATATGGAGACTTCTTAAACTTCTTAAATTAAATCACATGCAATTTTTTTGACGGTTATTGTTTCTCATGGGGTCGTAAGGTACTATTTTCCAAATTTTAAAGGGGTTATTCAGTGATTTTATTGCCGTATGAATCCAGAATGTCAGTGTTTTTCTCCCTCCACCCGCGTAATAATCCCCGGCCGAATTACCATCTGTTTTTTAACTTTATTAATTGTCCAATAAACACACGAGAACTCATACAGATACAGAACAACGTTTTCCCACCAAAAAACGTAACAAAAATAAAGTTTAATCCATAAATAACAACTAAAGTAAATAAACAAAAATAGATAACACATGTTCAATTATTTGGATGTACACTTTTATTATTGTAATTCTGGAAAGTATTTACACAAACAATATTTCATCACCGCTCCACCTCCGCGAAACAAAAAGGAGAAAGAGAAACGGCTTATGCGATGATGGAAACGCTATTTGGCGAATAAATAATGAATTGCATTTTGTCTAGCAAAACTTTGTTCGCAAATGTTGTGCGATTCAGCGCGAAAATGAACGAAAACACCTTAAAATGTCTCAAATCAATTCGATATACCAATATGATCGCAGAACAGCACGTGACGTCATTACGCACAGGTTCTTATTCGCTTTAAAGCCGTTGGATGGAAACACACTTTCACCAGCTTTATTCGCGTTAGTTTTTTTACCGAACTTCAGATAATTCGATTGACAAGTGGATGGAAACTTAGCTAGTGGGGTGAAAATGTATTTTGTCCACATGAGAAACGATTACCGTCCGAATAGGGCTGAAGTCAGTTGTAGTTCTTGTGTTTCTCTTTCCTTCAGTGAGTTTGCTTGTTAACAGCAGGTGTTCATCACTAATCCTCAATCATCAGATGTATTTGTACACATGAGAAACCATTACGGCCTGAATAGGGCTTATGAGTGTAAAAATGTTCGGGGAAATGAATGGGAAGCACTGAGCTGAACTGTATGTTTGTTTTCAGTATGAATAATAAGACGATTTGAGGAGTGTGTTACATTGAAGCGCTCTCTTCTCTGTGTCCACAGGCTGTGAGCTCTTCTGAGTGGTGCCATGACCAGTCAGGGTGATGACCATGAAGACAGACTAAACCCTCAAGCGTCATCATCTTCTTCTTCTCGGCCCTCAGCAGCCCGTAAGCTGCAGGTCCAGCGCTCGCGCTCCCGGGACACCATCACCATACACTTCTCAGCCAAAGGACATGAGGAAGAGGAGGAGGAAGAGGACCTGTACAGGCTCGCGGCTTCCCCGTCAGGCCTCGAAACCGAAGACCAGGGCGTAGTCACGGCTCAGGAGGCCAGCGAGGAGCTTCTCTCTGAAGGACTGGGAGTGGACGTGGTTACAGGACTGGCGTCGCAAACACACAGTTCAGCGGTGGCGATCACACACCCCTCCGTTAGCTTAGGCTCCTCGTCCACTTCTAGTCTAATTAGCTTCTCGTGGCCTTCTGAACAAAGGTCGAGTGCACCGGTACCTTCCACGCATTCGGTTTCATCCACTTCATCCCCAGCTAAAGCTTCTGCTTTACCTTCGAAGCCGTTCCTAAGCCTAGTCAAGTCTCTCTCCACTGATGTGGAGGCACCCGCTGTTCCCCCCCAATCGACAAGACACCGACATTTAATGAAAACGCTTGTTAAGTCGTTATCCACGGACACTGCTCGCCCCGAACATGAGTCTTCCTCAACTCATCGCTCGCAGGATTCTCGCCTCAATCTGCACCTTTTCAAACCGTTCACCCAAACCCGTGTTCCCGCGGTCACTGGCGACTCCAAGACCGCTCCCTCGTCCCCGTTAACCTCTCCCGATAGCCGCTCCTTCTTTAAAGTTCAAGAGGTTGAGGCTCGAATCGAAGACACGAAGCGCCGTCTATCCGAGGTCATGTACGAGCCTCTCCAGCTTCTCAGCAAGATAATCGGCGAGGAGACCGGCAGCACGACCGCGGGAGTCTCTTATCGATCCAGAAACCTTTCGTCCAGCGCATCCGAACTCTCAAACTTGTCCGCTCTCAATGGCCACTCGGAAAGCAACAACAACTACTGCATTAAAGAGGAGGAGGACGTGGACGGGGAAAGTCCTCTCGAGGGGGCGAGTGTTGACTTGCCTCTTCACAGGTCGCCATCTCTCGGATTAAACCGATGTTTGATGTCGACTCTCGCTCGTCAGGAAGATGAAGAGTTCTGTGAGCTCTACCCTGAAGACTTCGAGCTTTGTAATGAGCTAGATGGGGAGGAACCTCACTCGTCTCAAGCCCGGCGAGGGAGTAGCGAGGAGCCGACTGAAGGAGGCGAGGAGGACGAGGAGGAAGACGAGCCTCCAGGAGTTCCCCACAACAGATTGATTCTTCTGATAGCGATGGTTTACGGTTACTTTGTGCTGCCGCTGCCGGCCTATGTGTGTTGGGTGTTGACGGGAGTGGTGGCGGGCTTCATGCTGGCGATCCTGATGGTGTGGTTGTCGGCCAGGCGAAGGCCTTCGTGGCGTCGTAACAGCAACTGGAACAGGAGAGAGAACTGGAACCGGGTTCCTCTGGACAACACCGAACCTGCCATACACAAGGTGAGGCCCGTCATTCTGTCGCAGTGATCAAGGATACAGTGTGAACTCAAGTTCACAATCATTTAAAAATTATGCGTAAGACCTCAAAATATCATTCTCACTCTTACAACATGGTAAAACTTTAATTTTCAAGTAGCCTATGTCCCGTTTTAGGAAAGTATCGTATATTAGAATAAAGTTATCGTCCAACTAAATTTAGTTTTGATTGATTCACTTTCGTTGCAAAGATCTGGAAGTTCTGGAAGTTGAAGATCTGGAAGTTTACACAGCCGGTCAAAAGTTTTCGATCGGTAAGATTTCTTAATGTTTTTGGAAGAAGTCTCTTGTGCTCACCAAGGCTGCTTTTATTTTATTAAAAATGTAACCAAAAAAAACAGTAATATTGTGAAATATTATTAAAATGTAATTTATTCTTGTTTTGGATGAATTTTCAGCATCATTACTCCAGTCTTCAGTGTCACATGATCCTTCAGAAATCTGATGATCATAATATGATGATTTGATGCTCAAGAAACATTTATGATTATTATCAATGTTGAAAACAGTTGGATTTTTATTTCAGGATTCTTTGAATAGAAAGTTCAAAAGAACAGCATTTATTCGAAATATAATCTTTTGTAACGTTATCTCTTTACTGTAACTTTTAAACGGTAATATAATGTATAATGTTATAAAAGCTTTCTATTCAGATAAATGCTGTTCTTTTGAACTTTCTATTCATCAAAGAATCCTGAAATAAAAATGTAAATAACTGTTTTCAACATTGATAATAATCATAAATCAAATCAGATCATCATGATAACATCATTATACTGATTTCCTGAAGGGTCATGTGACATTGATGACTGGAGTAATGATGCTGAAAATTCAGCTTTGATCACAGGAATAAATTACACTTTAAAAATATATTCAAATAGAAAGTTATTTTACATTTTAATAATATTTCACAATCTTTTTTTTTTACTTTTTTTTAATAAAATAAATGCAGCCTTGCTGAGCATAAGACACTTCTCTCGAAAACAATAAAAATGAATTTGTTCCCTGAACAAATATTAGGTGGATTTGAGAGAGCCTAATGGTCCTTTCACACCAATAATTATAACTATAACCATACAGTTTTAACTCTAAGACTCGAGATTAACGACAACTGTAAGGATAATGGCACAGAGTTCAGTTCAACTAAAAACTAGACTAAGAAGAAACCTTCATTAGACATTAAGTGGCATTAAAAATAACTACCAACACTGCAAAAAAATGCTTTTCTTGCTCAGTATTTCTGTCTTGTTTCCAGTCCAAATATCAAACATTTCTTAAATAAATCAAGATGCATTTACTCAAGTAGTAAAAGTACATAAGATATTAAGTCTTGTTTTCTGGGGAAATTAATCAAGATTGAGTTGATGCTGAAAAAAAGCAAAAAATAAACTCGTTTCTGTTTTAATTAAATTAAGATCATTTTTCTTACCCCATTGGCAGATAATTTTACTTAATTTTGATTAATTTCCCTGAAAGCAGGACATAATATCTCACGTCATTTTACTCCTCTAGTAAATGCATCTTGATTTAAGAATGTTTTAGATATTTAGACTTGGAAACGAGACAAAAATACTAAGAAAAGCATTTTTTGCAGTGAAATGTTTACAATAACAGGATGTATTGAAACAACAGTATTTATATCTATTATAAGCTCAATGCCTCATCCAGTGGACTTTACACAGCCATAAAAAGTGTTGTATCTCGCGTCATCCAGTGGACTTTAGACCACTTTTGCATAAATAGACTGGGATTCCTGAATGGAAGTCAAGTCAGCTTTATTTATATAGCAGTTTTTACAGTACAGATTGATTCAAAGCAGCTTTACAGAGATAACAGGAACATAATGCAACAAAGTTTGTTTCCAGAGGAAAATAGCGTCACAGTCCAGCTTAAGTAAGCTCAGCGATGGTTCATTTCTGTTGTAGAAAAGTTATTAATTTAGTTATTTATATATATATATATATAGCCGCTCTGTCATTGTCCAGCTCAGTTCAGTTCTCATATAATGCAGATCAATAATATTACTGAAGTATCATAGGGGAAAGAGTACACATTGTTAGTTTACTCATTGTAAAATCATACAAAACTGGTTGCAAATCGGCAAAGTTGCCCTTAAACCCCCCTCCAAAAGCCCCACTTTTCTCAGTTAAGCGAATGATGTACATGGAAACTCATTTAACTTCTGCCTGTTTGCTTCCAATGACAATAGTGGAGGATAGGCGCTTGTTTAAAGCTGGCTGTAGTTTATCATGATGATCTCGACAGCCTCATGCCCTGACCCATGGTGCACTACACCTGCTAGATGACCGTCACATGTCCTTTTTATTCAATTATGTGATTAAATAGCAGCCCTTGGGGTTTGACCGTGGCATCCGGTCATGTTTCAATGCAGGACAATCCCTGAAAACGTGTGTTTATGAGCGATTAACTAAGGTGTCGGATCTGCATATTTCATCTACAGTTGACGATTTTTGGCTCAATGAACTTATCCTGCACATATTTACCTTCTGCTTGCCGGAGTTACTTCCCTCGTTTCCCGGTAAACACAGTTTTCAGCCCTAAATGAATGTTTTTGACCCTTACTAGTTCAGACATTTAAACCTCTTGTTAAGTTGTGGTGTCAACCTTTCGATAATAATGTGTCCGGGTCAGTTAAACCCATAAAACAAGACGACTATAAAGAAACGTTCATTAGAAAAATGTCATTAAAAAATAACTGAACTACCAAATGTTTTAAAAAAACACAGAATTTATTGAAAAGGCATTAACTCTGTACATGACTCTCTCTACAGCTGTTAATAGGCACTAATCATTGGTTGGTTGGGTTTATTATACGCGACACAATGAACACTCGCTCTAGACCGAATGTCGAGTACTGACGGTTTTTAATTTGTTACTCTCCACTTCTGCTTTTAGAGTTTATTTATGATAAAAAAAAGTCCATCCAACTTTAAAGCAAGTTATATTGACAGAACACATGCTTATGATAAACAGCGTTATCTCCTGCTGGTGTAATAGTTAGCAGTAGTTGCTAATATAGTTAAAGTAGTTGTGTAAGTATTGTGTTCTCAGTGTGAATGGGTCTTAAACTTTAATCACAAACAAACCAGTGAGGTTCTGTTGTTGTTGTTTTCTCAGCTGAGCCGCTGATGCCTCGAGTCTGGTCTCCACTTAAACTGGCGGATTGAAGAGAGTAATGTGTGATGTGCTGTGTAATATTAACACCATCTGTGTGCATATATAGGCCTGTCCTTCAGTCCACAAAGCCAGCACATATGTATTTAACAGTGCTGAGATTAATTTAGGTCATCCGGGCCTTCTAGTGTTTCTAATTACTGGTGGTGTTCTCCATTTTGTGTTTTTTTTAGTTTTCACCATATTATGGACGGGTGGTTTCATACGAGCTGTCAAATAATCCTTCATTTAGAAGTGTTTAATACAAAAATGTCCAAAACGAAACACAAACATATCATTTTCTCTGAGAAAAATGAATCGCTTACAATTTATATTTGGGCAAAATTTATTTTTTTTGTATTCAAAACCACTTTCTTTCTTTTTCTGCGATGTTTTTGTGTGTCGATTGTCCACTTGCTGTGTTTATCCTCAGATGCTGGACGCTGTAGGGTGATCTTGGTCCCTTACTTACAGGGTTTCTCCATCGCTTTGCCTCAATTCTCAAATTATTATTATTTTCTTTAAAAAAAAATACATTCAGATCTCTGAACAATTAGATTCTTGTTCACATCAGATTTACATTTCTTATTGATTTAAGCAAATTGCATGTGTTTTGGCACGTGTGTGCAAAAGAGTAAGTACAACTGTTTACAATCTGCACATGACTGGTTTATCAAAACTGAGTTTATTCTCAGTGAAACTCTTTACAAACTTCATCACATGCAAAATTATGCATTTAGTGATCAAAATCTGTCAGACATGCATTTATATTACATAAATATCTGACATGGAGTGCTTGTAATGTCTCTTAAATTGGCAAATTGACATTGTTTTGAAATGGTAATCACAATCTTAATCAACCAATCAAATTTGGAGTTTGCCCAGCACAATCACTTCTGTTTTTCAACATGGAGGAACGTCACAACCCTAAACCGCAGCATCTCCAGCAATACTGTATAAATACATTATTTATACACAGTACAAGTATTGACTTCTAGTAAATGTTTACCTTCTGTTGAAATCTGTGTCTAAAATCTCAGTGTGACCGCATTCAGAAACACAAAACTGGCATTCTTGCATAACTTTACATCTAAAATCAACAAAGAAAAAAGCATCTACACATTTAGACCAGTGTGGCTCACACGGTGACAAAAACACTTATTTCGGTGGCATTGGCCGGTTTACTGACACCATAACTAGGTTTTGAAGCGTGAATTACATGTGTCTGGGCCATAGGCAGTGTTTGGGGAAAGTAATGCATTACAATATTGCGTTACTCCCTTAAAAAGTAACTAATTGTGTTACTTTTTTTTTAGAAAAGGGGTTATTTTTCACATGGGTTATTCTGGATTACAGGAGAAAAAAAGTTTAACTCTTACTTTACCAATAAAAACTAAAAAATCTATTGTAATTTGTGCTTATGGTTTAGCTAAATCATCGAAGGTCAGAAGCAAGTACAAGATTAAATGCATAACATTTTATTTTTTATTGAACATATTTTAGTTATTTGAGGTTTGCATGGTATTCTGATTCTGCATTTCACTGATTTTATTTTGTTTTTTACACATTTAGCTCACATTTAGTCTAGAACTACAATAACCGTCATGTTTAGACACACACACACACACACACACCGCCTCTGCACTTCGGTTTGTCTCAACATTGGAACGAGAGATCTGTCAGGCAATAAATGGGAAAACAAAGTACTTATTTAAAAAAAAGTAATCTGATTACATAACTCGCGTTACTTGTGATGAGTTATCCAGCAATGGTCCTAGTTGAGATGTTCCAGTTGTGACACTTGAGCTTACTTGTTTAGTTGTGTGTGTTTGCACGCAGGGTTGGATGAACGAGATCTACAGCTACGACCCGGAGACGTACCATGCCACGCTCACACACTCGGTGTACGTGCGTCTGGAGGGCTCGGTCCTGCGCCTGTCCAAGCCCAACCGCAACGTCCCGCGCCGGGCCACCTTCAGCGAGCTCAAGCCCGACGTGTCCTACGTCAGCCAGAAGATCTACGACCTCACCAACAGTAAGGTGTGTGTGCTGTGTGTGCGCTAGCTGTGTTCATGCTTCAGTGTTGAGCTCAGCCCAGAGCTTATGATGAACCAGCAATATTTAATCCTGGTTTGGTAGAGAATTGTAAGTACTTGTTTGTCAAATACAAGTTTAACTTTCATTGATGGAATGTTTTTTTCCCTTGCATCTAAGCGGCTCTGATGCTGCATTTCTATGGACGCTTGTTTCCGCCTCAGAAAGAGAAATAAAAAAGGTAGATGCGACTTTTTATCTCACAATTCTGACTTTTTTTCTCTCACGATTTCTCTCACGATATAACTGCGTGATATAAAGTCAGAATTGTGTTATAAAGTGAGAATTGCGTGATATAAAGTCACAATTGCATTATAAAGTCACAATTGTGTTATAAAGTGAGAATTGTGTGATATAAAGTCGCAATTGTGTGATATAAAGTCAGATTTGCATGATATAAAGTCTTAATTGCATTATAAAGTCAGACTTGTGTGATATAGCCTAAAGTCGCAATTGTGTTATAAAGTCAGAATTGCATGATATAAAGTCAGAATTGCGTGATATAAAGTCAGAATTGCATGATATAAAGTCACAATTGTGTGATATAAAGTGAGAATTGCGTGATATAAAGTCAGAATTGTGAGATATAAAGTCACAATTGTGTTATAAAGAGAGAGTTGCATGATTTAAAGTGAGAATTGCGTGATATAAAGTGAGAATTGTGTTATAAAGTGAGAATTGCGTAATATAAAGTCACAATTGTGTTATAAAGTGAGAATTGCGTGATATAAAGTGACAATTGTGTGTTATAAAGTCAGAATTGCGTGATATAAAGTCACAATTGTTCTATAAAGTGAGAATTGCGTGATATAAAGTCAGAATTGCGTGATATAAAGTCACAATTGTGTTATAAAGGCAGAATTGCATGATATAAAGTCACAATTGTGTTATAAAGTCAGATTTGCATGATATAAAGTCTTAATTGCATTATAAAGTCAGACTTGTGTGATATAGCCTAAAGTCGCAATTGTGTTATAAAGTCAGAATTGCATGATATAAAGTCAGAATTGCGTGATATAAAGTCAGAATTGCATGATATAAAGTCACAATTGTGTGATATAAAGTGAGAATTGCGTGATATAAAGTCAGAATTGTGAGATATAAAGTCACAATTGTGTTATAAAGAGAGAGTTGCATGATTTAAAGTGAGAATTGCGTGATATAAAGTGAGAATTGTGTTATAAAGTGAGAATTGCGTAATATAAAGTCACAATTGTGTTATAAAGTGAGAATTGCGTGATATAAAGTGACAATTGTGTGTTATAAAGTCAGAATTGCGTGATATAAAGTCACAATTGTTCTATAAAGTGAGAATTGCGTGATATAAAGTCAGAATTGCGTGATATAAAGTCACAATTGTGTTATAAAGGCAGAATTGCATGATATAAAGTCACAATTGTGTTATAAAGTCAGAATTGCATGATATAAAGTCGCAATTGCATTATAAAGTCACAATTGTGTTATAAAGTGAGAATTGTGTGATATAAAGTCGCAATTGTGTTATAAAGTCAGACTTGTGTGATATAGCCTAAAGTCGCAATTGTGTTATAAAGTCAGAATTGCATGATATAAAGTCTTAATTGCATTATAAAGTCAGACTTGTGTGATATAGCCTAAAGTCGCAATTGTGTTATAAAGTCAGAATTGCATGATATAAAGTCAGAATTGCGTGATATAAAGTCAGAATTGTGTGATATAAAGTCAGAATTGCGTGATATAAAGTCAGAATTGTGTGTTATAAAGTCAGAATTGTGTGTTATAAAGTCAGAATTGTGTTATAAAGTGAGAATTGCGTGATATAGTCACAATTGTTCTATAAAGTGAGAATTGCGTGATATAAAGTCAGAATTGCGTGATATAAAGTTGCAATTGTGTTATAAAGGCAGAATTGCGTGATATAGTCACAATTGTTCTATAAAGTGAGAATTGCATGATATAAAGGCAGAATTGCATGATATAAAGTCGCAATTGCATTATAAAGTCGCAATTGTGTTATAAAGGCAGAATTGCATGATATAAAGTCGCAATTGTGTGATATAAAGTCAGATTTGCATGATATAAAGTCTTAATTGCATTATAAAGTCAGACTTGTGTGATATAGCCTAAAGTCGCAATTGTGTGATATAAAGTCAGAATTGCATGATATAAAGTCAGAATTGCGTGATATAAAGTCAGAATTGTGTGTTATAAAGTCAGAATTGTGTGTTATAAAGTCAGAATTGTGTGTTATAAAGTCAGATTTGTATGATATAAAATCGCAATTGCATTATAAAGTCACAATTGTGTGATATAAAGTGAGAATTGCGTGATATAAAGTTGCAATTGTGTTATAAAGGCAGAATTGTGAGATATAAAGTCACAATTGTGTTATAAAGAGAGAGTTGCATGATTTAAAGTGAGAATTGCGTGATATAAAGTGAGAATTGTGTTATAAAGTGAGAATTGCGTAATATAAAGTCACAATTGTGTTATAAAGTGAGAATTGCGTGATATAAAGTGACAATTGTGTGTTATAAAGTCAGAATTGCGTGATATAAAGTCAGAATTGTGTTATAAAGTGAGAATTGCGTGATATAAAGTCAGAATTGCGTGATATAAAGTTGCAATTGTGTTATAAAGGCAGAATCGCATGATATAAAGTCACAATTGTGTTATAAAGGCAGAATTGCATGATATAAAGTCACAATTGTGTGATATAAAGTCAGAATTGCGTGATATAATGTCAGAATTGCGTGATATAAAGTCACAATTGTGTGATATAAAGTCAAAATTGCTTGATATAAAGTCACAATTGTGTGATATAAAGTCACAATTGTGTTATAAAGGCAGAATTGCATGATATAAAGTCAGAATTGCGTGATATAAAGTCAGAATTGCGTGATATAAAGTCACAATTGCATTATAAAGTCAGAATTGTGTGATATAAAGTCACAATTGCATGATATAAAGTCAGAATTGTGTGATATAAAGTCACAATTGCATGATATAAAGTCAGAATTGCATGATATAAAGTCAGAATTGCATGATATAAAGTCAGAATTGTGAGATATAAAGTCAGAATTGTGTGATATAAAGTCACAATTGTGTGATATAAAGTCAGAATTGTGTGATATAAAGTCAGAATTGTGTGATATAAAGTCAGAATTGTGTGATATAAAGTCAGAATTGTGTGATATAAAGTCAGAATTGTGTGATATAAAGTCACAATTGTGTGATATAAAGTCACAATTGTGTGATATAAAGTCAGAATTGTGTGATATAAAGTCAGAATTGTGTGATATAAAGTCACAATTGTGTGATATAAAGTCACAATTGTGTGATATAAAGTCAGAATTGCGTAATATAAAGTCAGAATTGTGTGATATAAAGTCACAATTGTGTGATATAAAGTCACAATTGTGTGATATAAAGTCAGAATTGTGTTATAAAGGCAGAATTGCAATGATATAAAGTCAGAATTGCGTGATATAAAGTCGCAATTGCATTATAAAGTCAGAATTGTGTGATATAAAGTCACAATTGCATGATATAAAGTCAGAATTGCTTGATATAAAGTCACAATTGCGTGATATAAAGTCAGAATTGCGTGATATAAAGTCGCAATTGCATTATAAAGTCACAATTGCATGATATAAAGTCAGAATTGCATGATATAAAGTCACAATTGTGTGATATAAAGTCAGAATTGCGTGATATAAAGTCAGAATTGCGTGATATAAAGTCGCAATTGCATTATAAAGTCACAATTGCATGATATAAAGTCAGAATTGCATGATATAAAGTCACAATTGTGTGATATAAAGTCAGAATTGCGTGATATAAAGTCAGAATTGCGTGATATAAAGTCACAATTGCATGATATAAAGTCAGAATTGTGTGATATAAAGTCACAATTGCATGATATAAAGTCACAATTGTGTTATAAAGGCAGAATTGCATGATATAAAGTCAGAATTGCGTGATATAAAGTCGCAATTGCATTATAAAGTCAGAATTGTGTGATATAAAGTCACAATTGCATGATATAAAGTCAGAATTGCTTGATATAAAGTCACAATTGCATGATATAAAGTCAGAATTGCGTGATATAAAGTCGCAATTGCATTATAAAGTCACAATTGTGTGATATAAAGTCACAATTGCATGATATAAAGTCAGAATTGCATGATATAAAGTCACAATTGTGTGATATAAAGTCAGAATTGCGTGATATAAAGTCAGAATTGCGTGATATAAAGTCACAATTGCGTGATATAAAGTCAGAATTGCGTGATATAAAGTCAGAATTGTGTGATATAAAGTCACAATTGCATGATATAAAGTCAGAATTGCGTGATATAAAGTCACAATTGCATGATATAAAGTCAGAATTGTGTGATATAAAGTCACAATTGCATGATATAAAGTCAGAATTGTGTGATATAAAGTCACAATTGCATGATATAAAGTCAGAATTGTGTGATATAAAGTCACAATTGCATGATATAAAGTCACAATTGCATGATATAAAGTCACAATTGCATGATATAGTCACAATTGCTTGATATAAAGTCACAATTGTGAGATATAAAGTCAGAATTGCATGATATAAAGTCACAATTGCATGATATAAAGTCAGAATTGCATGATATAAAGTCAGAATTGTGTGATATAAAGTCACAATTGTGTGATATAAAGTCGCAATTGTGTGATATAAAGTCACAATTGTGTTATAAAGTGAGAATTGCGTGATATAAAGTCACAATTGTGTTATAAAGAGAGAGTTGCATGATTTAAAGTGAGAATTGCGTGATATAAAGTCAGAATTGTGTTATAAAGTGAGAATTGTGTGATATAAAGTCACAATTGTGTGATATAAAGTCGCAATTGTGTGATATAAAGTCACAATTGTGTTATAAAGAGAGAGTTGCATGATTTAAAGTGAGAATTGCGTGATATAAAGTCAGAATTGTGTGATATAAAGTCAGAATTGCATGATATAAAGTCAGAATTGCATGATATAAAGTCAGAATTGCATGATATAAAGTCAGAATTGCATGATATAAAGTCAGAATTGTGTGATATAAAGTCACAATTGTGTGATATAAAGTCGCAATTGTGTGATATAAAGTCACAATTGTGTTATAAAGAGAGAGTTGCATGATTTAAAGTGAGAATTGCGTGATATAAAGTCAGAATTGTGTTATAAAGTCAGAATTGTGTGATATAAAGTCAGAATTGCATGATATAAAGTCAGAATTGCATGATATAAAGTCAGAATTGCATGATATAAAGTCACAATTGCATGATATAAAGTCAGAATTGCATGATATAAAGTCAGAATTGTGTGATATAAAGTCAGAATTGTGTGATATAAAGTCACAATTGTGTGATATAAAGTCAGAATTGTGTTATAAAGTGAGAATTGCGTGATATAAAGTCACAATTGTGTTATAAAGTGAGAATTGCGTGATATAAAGTGACAATTGTGTGTTATAAAGTCAGAATTGCGTGATATAAAGTCAGAATTGTTCTATAAAGTGAGAATTGCGTGATATAAAGTTGCAATTGTGTTATAAAGGCAGAATTGCATGATATAAAGTCGCAATTGCATTATAAAGTCACAATTGTGTTATAAAGTCAGAATTGCATGATATAAAGTCGCAATTGTGTGATATAAAGTCAGAATTGTGTGTTATAAAGTCAGACTTGTGTGATATAGCCTAAAGTCGCAATTGTGTTATAAAGTCAGAATTGCATGATATAAAGTCAGAATTGCGTGATATAAAGTCAGAATTGCGTGATATAAAGTCAGAATTGTGTGTTATAAAGTCAGAATTGTGTGTTATAAAGTCAGAATTGTGTGATATAAAGTCAGAATTGTGTGTTATAAAGTCAGAATTGCGTGATATAAAGTTGCAATTGTGTTATAAAGGCAGAATCGCATGATATAAAGTCGCAATTGCATTATAAAGTCACAATTGTGTTATAAAGTGAGAATTGTGTGATATAAAGTCGCAATTGTGTGATATAAAGTCAGATTTGCATGATATAAAGTCTTAATTGCATTATAAAGTCAGACTTGTGTGATATAGCCTAAAGTCGCAATTGTGTTATAAAGTCAGAATTGTGTTATAAAGTGAGAATTGCATGATATAAAGTCAGAATTGCGTGATATAAAGTCAGAATTGCGTGATATAAAGTCAGAATTGTGTGTTATAAAGTCAGAATTGTGTGTTATAAAGTCAGATTTGTATGATATAAAATCGCAATTGCATTATAAAGTCACAATTGTGTGATATAAAGTGAGAATTGCGTGATATAAAGTTGCAATTGTGTTATAAAGGCAGAATCGCATGATATAAAGTCAGAATTGTGAGATATAAAGTCACAATTGTGTTATAAAGAGAGAGTTGCATGATTTAAAGTGAGAATTGCGTGATATAAAGTGAGAATTGTGTTATAAAGTGAGAATTGCGTGATATAAAGTGACAATTGTGTGTTATAAAGGCAGAATCGCATGATATAAAGTCAGAATTGTGAGATATAAAGTCACAATTGTGTTATAAAGAGAGAGTTGCATGATTTAAAGTGAGAATTGCGTAATATAAAGTCACAATTGTGTTATAAAGTGAGAATTGCGTGATATAAAGTGACAATTGTGTGTTATAAAGTCAGAATTGCGTGATATAAAGTCAGAATTGTGTTATAAAGTGAGAATTGCGTGATATAGTCACAATTGTTCTATAAAGTGAGAATTGCGTGATATAAAGTTGCAATTGTGTTATAAAGGCAGAATTGCATGATATAAAGTCACAATTGTGTTATAAAGGCAGAATTGCATGATATAAAGTCACAATTGTGTTATAAAGGCAGAATCGCATGATATAAAGTCACAATTGTGTTATAAAGGCAGAATTGCATGATATAAAGTCACAATTGTGTGATATAAAGTGAGAATTGCGTGATATAAAGTTGCAATTGTGTTATAAAGGCAGAATCGCATGATATAAAGTCACAATTGTGTTATAAAGGCAGAATTGCATGATATAAAGTCACAATTGTGTGATATAAAGTCAGAATTGCGTGATATAATGTCAGAATTGTGTGATATAAAGTCAAAATTGCTTGATATAAAGTCACAATTGTGTGATATAAAGTCACAATTGTGTTATAAAGGCAGAATTGCATGATATAAAGTCACAATTGTGTGATATAAAGTCAGAATTGCGTGATATAAAGTCGCAATTGCATTATAAAGTCACAATTGTGTGATATAAAGTCAAAATTGTGTGATATAAAGTCACAATTGTGTTATAAAGGCAGAATTGCATGATATAAAGTCAGAATTGCGTGATATAAAGTCAGAATTGCGTGATATAAAGTCAGAATTGCGTGATATAGTCGCAATTGCATTATAAAGTCAGAATTGTGTGATATAAAGTCACAATTGCATGATATAAAGTCAGAATTGTGTGATATAAAGTCACAATTGCATGATATAAAGTCAGAATTGTGTGATATAAAGTCAGAATTGCATGATATAAAGTCAGAATTGCATGATATAAAGTCACAATTGTGAGATATAAAGTCAGAATTGTGTGATATAAAGTCACAATTGTGTGATATAAAGTCACAATTGTGTGATATAAAGTCAGAATTGTGTGATATAAAGTCAGAATTGTGTGATATAAAGTCACAATTGTGTGATATAAAGTCAGAATTGCGTGATATAAAGTCAGAATTGCGTGATATAAAGTCGCAATTGCATTATAAAGTCAGAATTGTGTGATATAAAGTCACAATTGCATGATATAAAGTCAGAATTGCTTGATATAAAGTCACAATTGCATG
Organism: Phoxinus phoxinus; assembly: GCF_949152265.1. Classification (NCBI taxonomy): domain Eukaryota; kingdom Metazoa; phylum Chordata; class Actinopteri; order Cypriniformes; family Leuciscidae; genus Phoxinus; species Phoxinus phoxinus. Next base: position 52,367,095 of record NC_136876.1, read on the forward strand.
ATATAAAGTCAGAATTGTGAGATATAAAGTCAGAATTGTGTGATATAAAGTCACAATTGTGTGATATAAAGTCAGAATTGTGTGATATAAAGTCAGAATTGTGTGATATAAAGTCACAATTGTGTGATATAAAGTCACAATTGTGTGATATAAAGTCAGAATTGTGTGATATAAAGTCAGAATTGTGTGATATAAAGTCACAATTGTGTGATATAAAGTCACAATTGTGTGATATAAAGTCACAATTGTGTGATATAAAGTCAGAATTGTGTGATATAAAGTCACAATTGTGTGATATAAAGTCAGAATTGCGTGATATAAAGTCAGAATTGTGTGATATAAAGTCACATTTGTGTGATATAAAGTCACAATTGTGTTATAAAGGCAGAATTGCATGATATAAAGTCACAATTGTGTGATATAAAGTCACAATTGTGTGATATAAAGTCAGAATTGCGTGATATAAAGTCGCAATTGCATTATAAAGTCACAATTGTGTGATATAAAGTCAAAATTGCTTGATATAAAGTCACAATTGTGTGATATAAAGTCACAATTGTGTTATAAAGGCAGAATTGCATGATATAAAGTCAGAATTGCGTGATATAAAGTCGCAATTGCATTATAAAGTCAGAATTGTGTGATATAAAGTCACAATTGCATGATATAAAGTCAGAATTGCTTGATATAAAGTCACAATTGCGTGATATAAAGTCAGAATTGCATTATAAAGTCACAATTGTGTGATATAAAGTCACAATTGCATGATATAAAGTCAGAATTGCATGATATAAAGTCACAATTGTGTGATATAAAGTCACAATTGTGTTATAAAGTCAGAATTGCGTGATATAAAGTCAGAATTGCGTGATATAAAGTCAGAATTGCGTGATATAAAGTCGCAATTGCATTATAAAGTCACAATTGTGTGATATAAAGTCACAATTGCATGATATAAAGTCAGAATTGTGTGATATAAAGTCACAATTGCATGATATAAAGTCACAATTGCTTGATATAAAGTCACAATTGTGAGATATAAAGTCACAATTGCATGATATAAAGTCAGAATTGCATGATATAAAGTCAGAATTGTGTGATATAAAGTCAAAATTGCATGATATAAAGTCAGAATTGCATGATATAAAGTCAGAATTGCATGATATAAAGTCAGAATTGCATGATATAAAGTCACAATTGTGTGATATAAAGTCAGAATTGCATGATATAAAGTCAGAATTGTTATAAAGTCAGAATTGTGTGATTAAAAAGTCGCAATTATCTTTTAAAATGTTTTATTCTGTGGCGGAAACAAGCTGTGCCAAACAAAACTCCTTAAGCTCTTTAAGTACATACTATTACTGTTATATTTGCATACTATGGCAAATGAGGGCTAAGTTTGAGTCGTGGTCTTGCAGATCTCCCTGGTGCCGCAGAGCCTGGCCAGGAAAAGGGTGTGGAATAAGAAGTACCCCATCTGCATTGAGCTGGCCAAGCAGGACGACTTCATGGCCAAAGCCCAGGGCGAGAGGAGCGAGGGGTCAGAGGAGAAGACCGCCGTGCTCGGAGAGAAGCCGGAGAGCGTGGCCGTCGCCGAGGAGCCCCGGCGAGCGCACACACAGCCTGTGCTGTACCTGTTCGGGAGGACCGGGCGGGACAAGGAGGAATGGTTCAGGAGGATGCTGTTTGCTGCCAAACTGAAATACGAAGCCAAGAAGCCCTCAGGCCTGCCTACAAGTAAGAGTGGGGTTCATATTTACTGATGCGCTTGGCCAGCATCACACACATGACCAGCGTCGGCCAATAGTGAGCCTACGTTCTGACGTACAACCCAGAAAAAAAGTTATATTTTTAAATAGTTATTAAATGTTTTTCAAACCCTGTGTGTGTAAAGAGTGTGTACATTATGTCCCTGATCTCCTTCTCTCTCGGCAGGCTGTCTGTCTCAGAGTCGCAGCAGCAGTCGTGGCAGTCTGGATGAAGTGCTCCAGGCTCAAAAAGACCTCGGTGCCAGTGTCAAGCAGAAGGTTCTGGAGTACAACGTCTACATGGCCAAATACGTGAGCCAGTCCCCCAGCAGCCCGGCCACAAGCCCCGTTCAGAGCGCTGGGAACAGCCCGGGGACTGTGAAAAAGGTCTAACCAGAAAGCATCTTACTTTCACAAACCAAACATCAAATAAACCTGGGCTGTTTACACGACACCGTTTTCAACTAGATGCGTAAATCTTTTTATGCGTTTTGGCCGTTCATTTACACGATACTGGCGGTGTGGGGCCTGATAGTGGCGGTGTGGGGCCCGATAACGGCGGTGTGGGGCCTGATAACGGCGGTGTGGGGCCTGATAACGGCGGTGTGGGGCCCGATAACGGCGGTGTGGGGCCTGATAACGGCGGTGTGGGGCCTGATAACGGCGGTGTGGGGCCTGATAACGGCGGTGTGGGGCCCGATAACGGCGGTGTGGGGCCCGATAACGGCGGTGTGGGGCCCGATAACGGCGGTGTGGGGCCCGATAACGGCGGTGTGGGGCCCGATAACGGCGGTGTGGGGCCCGATAACGGCGGTGTGGGGCCCGATAACGGCGGTGTGGGACCTGATAACGGCGGTGTGGGGCCCGATAACGGCGGTGTGGGGCCCGATAACGGCGGTGTGGGGCCCGATAACGGCGGTGTGGGGCCCGATAACGGCGGTGTGGGGCCCGATAACGGCGGTTTGGTGCCTGATAACGGCGGTGTGGGGCCCGATAACGGTGGTGTGGGACCTGATAACGGCGGTGTGGGGCCCGATAACGGTGGTGTGGGACCTGATAACGGCGGTTTGGTGCCTGATAACGGCGGTGTGGGGCCCGATAACGGCGGTGTGGGACCTGATAACGGCGGTGTGGGGCCCGATAACGGCGGTGTGGGGCCCGATAACGGGGGTGTGGGGCCTGATAACGACGGTGTGGGGCCTGATAACGGCGGTGTGGGGCCCGATAACGGGGGTGTGGGGCCTGATAACGACGGTGTGGGGCCTGATAACGGCGGTGTGGGGCCCGATAACGGCGGTGTGGGGCCCGATAACGGTGGTGTGGCGCCTGATAACGGCGGTGTGGCGCCTGATAACGGGGGTGTGGGGCCTGATAACGGCGGTGTGGGGCCAGATAACGGCGGTGTGGCGCCTGATAACGGGGGTGTGGGGCCTGATAACGGCGGTGTGGGGCCAGATAACGGCGGTGTGGCGCCTGATAACGGGGGTGTGGGGCCTGATAACGGGGGTGTGGGTCCCGATAACGGCGGTGTGGCGCCTGATAACGGGGGTGTGGGGCCTGATAACGGCGGTGTGGGGCCAGATAACGGCGGTGTGGCGCCTGATAACGGGGGTGTGGGGCCTGATAACGGCGGTGTGGGGCCAGATAACGGCGGTGTGGCGCCTGATAACGGGGGTGTGGGGCCTGATAACGGGGGTGTGGGGCCTGATAACGGGGGTGTGGGGCCTGATAACGGCGGTGTGGGGCCCGATAACGGCGGTGTGGTGTACTATAGGGTTAGGGTAGGATTAGGGTTTGGTTGAGGGTTAGTTGCATGTAATTATGCATAATTTACTGTTATTACTACGGTAAGTACATGTAACATGGACACTGTAAAATAAAGTGTTACCGAAACTGGAAACACTTGTGCTTAACCATGCTAACACCTAGCCTCTTGTAGAGATATAAATCACTTTTAGAAATATAAATATTACATACACTAAGTAGGGGTGGGCGCTATACCGGTATGAACGTGACAACCGGGATTATGTTGTGCCATGATATGGATTTTGCGATACCGAGAATACCGTTTGATATTCATAAATTCTAAATTTGTAGTTATATTGTTTTGTTCAATGTGGTGCTCTTTTACAACTTTTAACACTACTAATGTCGACACAGAATCGAGGCTGTACTGAACGTTTAACCTTCTCCTCTACTGTGTCCAACTCGCGGGATGCACAGGCATTAATCAAACACTGAGAGCATGGTAACAGTCCAAGTTAATAGAGCACAAACCCGCCTCCTTAAACACAACAGCAAGAAAGCGCGCATATTTGCAAACGCGTGAGATTTAACAGAGCTGCCAACGTATTCCTCGCGCCGCAGGAATTTTTTACGCGCGTAGCGCGTCTTTGCATTGACTTAACATTGAAATCACTCGCGCCTGTCCGCTGTGAACATTACACTTTCACACGCCACACATCCATTTCCTCACGCACAGAAAAATCGTGAAGCAAAGAGGACAGGGAGACCGACAGACAAGACCGAGCAGGTTACTTATTATATAAAAAGTCTCAGCTCTCAGATTCTGTCAATTTTATTACGAAATTCAAACAATATTTTTTCCCGCTTGTAAATGTGACGTGACATATCCTATAGCACATCAGTTCAAGCGGCACGTGAACCGATCATCTCTACTAGTAGTAAATAAACACGAATGAACAATGTTGAGAGATACATACAACTTACCGAAATGTATATTCCTCATACTCATACATAATATCGATCAATCAGTGTTTTTCAACTGCGAAAAGAGGTCAATAACAGCTGGAGAACAATTATGTCATAACATTTACCTCAGGAAAGCCATTTAATGACCAGATATAGAACGTTAGTTGGCTAGAAAAAAGAGCTATATAGAGTATTTTGCTAAATATGAGCACTATATTACATATTATATATATTTTTTACGTCATTAAATAAAGTTGTTATAATAAACGCATTATTTAATTTGAGTTATTTTTAACCTTAAATTATACTACCAGCTGTTATAGGGCTCTCTGTGTTTACAGCATTAGGTGAGGGGGTTTTTCTTGAGAAAATGAACACCCATCTTGTGTACCTAATATTTATCCAAGTGAGTCAATATTATCAAATCACAAGAATTAAATTGAAATCGTGAAATTTGTGTCAAGCAATAATACAAAACCATAGCTTACCAGAAATTGTAGGTACCATGTAAACATTGTACCCCATTAAATTGTAAAAGATTTTTCATTTTTTATGTCCAATGTAATCCCTCACCTTTTTCTAGTTATATAGGGTTTAAATGCATATTTTGCCTGTCATTTAACTAAGGTGTAAATGTGATTTCAATTTTTTTTTCTCATATCGCGATATAATATCGATATCGTCCGGACATCGAAAAATATCGTGATATGTATTTTTGCTCATATCGCCCACCCCTAACACTAAGCTTCCTCTGTGAAATTAGTAGTGCTCTCCTGTAGTCTGTGATGTTACTGTAGTGTCTTCCAATGAAGTGTGTTGTGTTGTGTTTGTCTGGCAGTTTCCAGAGAGCCGTGAGCAGGACGCCGAGTCCGAGGCCTGGGTCAATGCTCTTTTGGGTCGCATTTTCTGGGACTTTCTTGGAGAGAAATACTGGGCAGACATGGTGTCCAAGAAGATCCAGAAAAAGCTGAGTAAGATCAGGGTGAGTCCTGATAGGTGTACATCTCAGACCAGGCTTTTCACTTCTTTAAACTGTAACTCAAGTGTAATGTTCATTATTACAGCTCCCGTACTTCATGAATGAGCTGACCCTCACTGAGCTGGACATGGGAATATCCATTCCCAAGATCCTCAGCTCCTCCAAACCATCTGTAGATCACAGAGGTAAGGCCTGGTCTGCACTCCTGAATTTATATCACATGTGACCCTGGACCACAAACCCAGTCTGGAGTCGCACGGGTATATCTGTGGCAATACCCAACTATACACTGTATGGGTCAAAATTATCCATTTTTCTTTTATGCCAAAAATCATGAGGATATTAAGATCATGATCCATGAAGATATTTAGTAAATGTCCTGCCGTAAATATATAAAACATGTATTTTTGTGAGTGAATGCAGCACAATCATGAACATAAATGCACAACTTTAAAGGAGATTTTCTCCTTTACACACAAACCCGCCTCCACTCACTCGTTTCATTTGCTCCGGATGAATATTGTTGGTGTTACAGGGCTTGAATGCGCATCATTTTACTCATTCCCGCAGTTGCTCACACCTAAAGTATATTGGCTATATAAAACCGTATAATGGATCTGTGCGTCTGGTCTTAAAGTGACAGCAGCCTAATAAACCGGCCGCCAAATTATGAGATGATATTAAAAATATCTATATGGTATCGATGTCAAAACTGTGGCCAGTGAACTCTGTAGACACTAATAATATACTGATCCAACGCCTTTTAAGAGCATGTCGCAGTAATCGGCTCTTTTCTCCATGATTTATAACTGTTTCTTCAACCACGAGAACACTCTCATTCACATCTATGCATTTGGGAGACGCTTTTATACAATAAAATGGGTATTAGGGTTATGTTTGGGTAATATTAGTATACGTTCTGCCTTTAATACTCCATAGTTTGTCATCCTGGGTTTCTCTTTTATTCTATTGATTGCGTATTACTTATTTTGACTTGCCTATAACGCACTGCCGATGGAGCGGCACCCCCAGTGACTGCTCCGGGGGATGTGTGTGAGATTTGGTAAATGGCCAGACCCCTGCCAGCTTGTTAAACTTCTCGTCCGTCATCTAGGAAGCGGCCCGCTGGGTTTAGAGGATCAGTGTGTGTCTGAGCCAATCAAACTCCGGCGCTGACCTTTCCCTCGCTCAGGAGGAGATCCGGGGGTTCGCCAGCGGCTCCTGCGCCGGTTTAATCAGTGTGTCCTCATGCTGGGTGTAGAGTTCAGACGGATTCCTTTTTAAAATCAGGGAAATGTCAAGGAAAGTGATGCTGTGCGTGTTTTTCAGGGGACATGCGCATTTATACAGGCGACTGGTGGCCAGAATAGTAATTGACCTATGGCTAAGCCACGCCCCCAAACGTGATGAGCCAATCACAGTGCGCATAGCTAACCCAATACACTCAGACATTCTCTGCTTCCACGTCCATTGAAATGCATTGCAGTTCGTCAGTTTTCATTAGTTTTTATGTTTTTTCTTGTCATTTTAAGTTTAAAATGGTCAAACGGTGTCATGGGGCACATCAACTCCGACACTAGGTATCCCGAGAGGCTGGGCGACGACCCTTTCCCAAGCCACATCTCAGCCGAGATCAGTGTCTGCTCTGGGTTAAGTTATGCGGTAGACCACAACACCAACTAAACGTGGATAAACTAAACAAGGATGTCTACATCTGTTCTGAGGAGTCAACAACGTGTTTGAACGTTATCTTTAACATCTCTAACGTAACGTCAGCTTCTAGCTGTGTTGTACATCATGTCACTTAGCTTCATTAACGTATCTGTAAATAACCGAGATAACAAATGTTGTGCTGAATGATTCATGTAAATACTGTAGCAGCACACTAGCGGAGAGGTAACGTTAGGCTAATCTCGGTAAAGATGGTCAAAACGCTTGTCCTGGAAACGTATGCAACTTAGACCTGTACATATATTTAATTTGATCATGAACCATTAATTACATATTGAAGCACAACATGTTAGACAACTTTCTACCAAAAAAACTGGGGAACTTTGTGTTTTTTTTGCGGTTTATCACGTTTACACTGACATGTACATTTTTACGTGGAGCTGAAGCTTTTCATCGACCTTCTCAACAATAAAATTATTAATATAACCCTCCAATGCATAGTTACGGCTCTTTTGGTGCCTTCGAGATGATATATAATGTTTCTGAATGTGGACTGTGTGTCCGAGTGAGTGGAGGGGGCGTGGCTTAGCCAAAGGTCAACTGTGGAGAGGCTAGCGATAACAAGTTAGCCCACAGTCCCTTCAGAGCGTCTCCAAAGACACGCCTCCTAAAAAACACATCACGAGAAACGGCGTTTAGCGACCTCATGTCTCGAAGCACGTAACATTACAATAATAATGAGCGTGAGCCACGTACAGAGCTGTAGTTGCACCAGCTGACTGCTGCGGGTTCATTTCAGCGTTGATGCTGTTGATCTAGAAACGCATGAATCCGAGAGTGAGGACGTGAACCGCTCTGGGTTGCCATCTCGTGATTACGGCGTGGTGTGAACACAGCATAAGCTTGATGCTTCGGTTCTGGAGAAACTGTAAAAGCGGCTTTGTCATAAGTCGCGTTTCTATTATCCTTCAAATTGCGCGAATTGAAAATGCGCCCAATGGAAACGTGTCAAAATGATGACAGGAACACTGTATTCTAGACCTCAAAGAAATGCCACCCTCATTTCTGCTTCAAGATCTTGAGTTAGAAACACAGAAACGCACAGGATAAGAGTCTTTCCTTGACATTAATGATTGGACAACACACACACACACATCTCCTTACATTAACAATAATGGCCAGTGCGGTGGCTGAGATACATATGTTGGACATCCTATCATTGGATTCGAACCGAATGCAATAATTGGATTAACATTGTTTCGTTCCCGAGACTTCCAGAGAAGATGCATGTACATGTTTTAATATTTAGACCTCTTCTGTTAATGATTGCTATCTGAGTTTAAACCAGTGTAACGCTGAAAAGTGTTTATTAAATGTTTATAAAACAAACTGCCTAGCCTACCTTTTAATGATAAAATCATGATGAAAAAGTATAATAATAATATACATACAATACAATAATATATGGCCCCTCAATATCACACATATATATCAAATTCTCCGGGGAGAGTTTTGCGTTTTGTTTCATAAGTTAGTGGAATATTGCAGATGATTCTGAAACCATAAAATATAAAGAGAAACATTGCATTAATATCATGTGTCCCTGGACCACAAACCCAGTCTGGAGCCGCACGGGTATATCTGTGGCTATAGCCAACTATACATTGTATGGGTCAAAATTATCCATTTTTCTTTTATGCCAAAAATCATTAGGATATTAAGATCATGTTCCATGAAGATATTTAGTAAATGTCCTGCCGTAAATATATAAAACATGTATTTTTGTGAGTGAATGCAGACAATCGTGAACATAAATGCACAACTTTAAAGGAGATTTTCTCAATGTTTAAATTTTTTTGCTCCTCAGATTCCAGATTTACAATAGTGGTGTCTCGACCAAATATCGTCCTATCATAACAAACCACACATCAATGGAAAGATTATTTGTTCTATTATATTATGATTTATAAATCTCAATTTCAAAAAATGAGTGGTTCTGTGGTCCAGGCTCACATTTGCGGTTCATGTATGTAGTGTGTTTACAGTGTGACCCGATGTGTGTCCTTTGGCAGGCCTCTGGTTTGACCTGGAGATCTCGTACAACGGCTCGTTTCTCATGACTCTTGAAACCAAGATGAACCTGACCAGACTGGGAAAGGAGGGAGACAGCTTAGGAGAGCAGGGGAAAGAAGGGTAAGAGGACGGAAGACGCACGTTCCTTCTCACTTCTTCCAAATATCTAGGCCTCTTCTTTGCGGTTTTTTTTTCTGTGTTCCTTTGATGGGTGATTTTTCTGTTGGATGTATTTATCATTTCCTCTTTTTGCTGTTTCCGCTGGACTCATTTCTTTGTGGATGTGATCTCGTAATGGTGAGTTGAATCAGGGCTCTTCTGAAGTCTCATTGTGTTGTAGACGTTTATCCTGCTTTCCTCCACATCCGCTGTTCTGTATGTGCGCACACAAGCTCTCTTCCAAACCCTGGGTTAAGCCTTGGTGTCTCAAACACTCAAGTGATTCCTTAAAGTGTCCCCGCTCACCAGGGTTCGGAACAGACCTTTCATTTTTATGGAGAATAGTTGTTTTACGGTGTGTTGCGAGCGCTTTGCACATCCCCTCGCTCTCAGAAAGCCAGTTATGATGGGAACATGGCGCTGAAGCTCTTGTGTGTTTGACCCACTAGAGCCAGACCTCGCGCGTACTTCCTGGCCGACAGCGATGAAGAGTCATCGAGTGCAGGATCCTCTGATGAGGAAGACTCTGCCGAAGTGCCTGAGATTACAGGAGTGGAGGGGTGAGATTGACAAACTTCACTGCTCATTTCTGTGTTTAACTCACGATGTGTTTAACAGTAATATCCTATACTAAACCTAAACTAATATTGACAAACTATATCATTTGAAAGCTTACAATCTCTAGTTTGCATATTTGGTGACTGATAAATTCAAAATAAATGACAGAGGAGCCGTAATTTATCAATTTGCAACAAGAATATGTTCATACTCCTAAAACGTGTTCAGACCTTTATTTTGAAATAGTGATGAACATGAAAAATCATGAAAGAATGGTAGAAACCTCCGTTTGTTTTCATGACAAGAGTTCAAAAGATCGCATCCATTCAATTCTTTTAGAAAAAAAGCTCTGAAAATGTTTTAAATATAAAGAAAACAATAATAGATTCAGCATTAGTGATGTGTCAGCGAGCTATAATGCACATACGGGATCTTTTGTGTTTCTTAGAGGTTTAATTTATTTTAAAATCTGCCAAACTTCCAACACTACTTCTGAATAGGATGTCTACTTCATAAATTGTATGAAAATTTTAAAAATAATGGTTCAGACTCAAACCACATATGGAGATGGAGGCGCCGTTATATGGGCAGCAATGTCCACTAGTGGAGAAGTGTGGTACTGCGCCCAAACTACATCTCACTGAACGCTTATTTCAAGAGATATCAACCTAACATTTGAAACACAACTTGTTCAGATTTTTGACTTTGATTCTTTTTGCTTTTTTAGAGTCCTCCAGTTTTTTATATATATATATATATATATATATATATATTTTTTTTTTTATATAAAATACGAATAATTAATTTTTTAACATTGTACATTTTCACAAACTCAAACTTTTCTGTTTAACTTTCTTAATTTATTTCACTTCTACAAACATCTGCCAAATGTCTTCTTTAAAGCAAGACCAATCTTACATCTATATTCCAAAGCATTCTTGAATTACAACCATTTAAGTTCGAAATGTTCATTTTCATGTCTATTAAAAACAGGGGGTGCACTTAAGGGGTTAACAGGTCAAAATGGCTAAGTTTACATGCTACCAAATAATCCGTTAGTAATGGGATTGACGCCGGCTCAATCGGACTGGAAAGCCTTCATGTAAACGCCTTAATCGATCCGATTGAGCTTGATCCCAATTTAATTTTGATCGGATTGAAAGGAGTTGTTTGTTCAGGGTTCCCACGGGTCCTTGAGAGTTTGTGAATCTGGAATCAAGGCCCTGGAAAGCCTTTGAAAACAAACATAATAGATACAAGTGCCTGAATTTATGTTGTGCACTAAGTTTTCTGGAAAAAATTACTTATTATTCCCTCCGGTGTGTAATAATGTGTTATTTTGCCAACACTTTGTGGCATGTAGCTTGCTAGATTTACGCTAGTTACTGGCATTTACGCGTTACTTTAAGAGTAGTTGGCCCATGGTTTACTCCCCTCAAGCCATCCTAGCCTTTATATACGGCGCTATACAGGACATTACACAAGTCTTTATTTGTTGAACACCTCCAGATGCACTTTTCTCACTTCAAAAAAATTTATTTTAAAGGCCGCCACTCTATTTTAATGTGAAATATTGCATTTGTTGAAAAATAATATTTGTTCTAATGAAAAAAAGTATCTCATTAAAATTGTGCAAATATTGCGTAGTATCATAAAATCCCTTCAAAATGCTACATAATAATCAAAAACTATTATTGAACAAAAATATATTAAATTGGTTTTCCTGGAAAAAAAAAGAATATTTCGGTCGGCTTCGGTCACTTTTGACCACGACGGAGCCGAGTGTGACCCCTAAATCAAGAGGGTTCAGTCCTTTGAGGGTATTGGACCTGGAAAGTCCTTGAATTTGAGGTTTACCGAGATGTGGGAACCCTGTGTATTCCTTTTCTAATCCGATCGAGAGAACATGTGAACACTTGATCGGATTGAAACTGAAATGACGTAGAGATAGCGTCATGGTGTGAGGAACGAGCTGTTCTTCCTGTGGAATAAAGTGTCTTAATATATAAATGAGTGTCCCGTCATCCTATAATCCTCCTTTCACTTTCACTCGGCGTCTGTGTCCCACCAGTCCTGGTCTCAGACACTCATCCACAGACAGCGTTTTTACTGCGGGATCAATATAAGCAGCAGCACAACGGTTCATACGCTCATAGTCTCCAAATTATGACCAGAAATGGATAAATATTAAGTCTGCTGTTGAAAACAAATAAAGAACCAATGTAGGAGAATGGTTATTATGCGCAAACAGCTAAAAAAATCTATCCTGATTTGAAGCTTGTGACACATCAACGGTCATGTAAACACTACATCCGGATTCATCACTCGTAATGAATTCAGTCCGATTGAAACGGAAGGTGTGCTTGTAAACGTAGCCAAAGATGGGCGAATGTTTACGAGTCAATCTTTTTGAATCCTTATATAGGTTTCTAAACTGCTCTTTTATAGTATTTGAACTTGTTACATGAAAGATGGCCACACACACACCTGTAAAAAACGCTAACGAAGAGCTCTTTTCTGCACAGTTATGTTGGCGGACACCGATCCAGCAAAATCATGCGCTTTGTGGACAAGATTGCCAAGTCCAAGTATTTCCAGAAAGCCACAGAGACGGAGTTCATCAAGAAGAAGATGGAGGAGGTGTCCAACACCCCGCTGGTGCTGACGGTGGAGGTGCAGGAGTGCCAGGGGACGCTCGCCGTCAACATCCCGCCGCCGCCGACAGACCGCATCTGGTACACTGCACTCACTAACACCCTATACACACACACACACACATATATGTGTGTGAGCTTGGACCACAAAACCAGTCACATGGGTCAATTTTATGAAATTGAGAGTTATACACCATATAAAAGCTGAATAAATAAGCTTTCCATTGATGTGTGGTTTGTTAGGATAGGACAATATTTGGTCGAGACACAACTATTGAAAATCTGGAAAATGTAAACATTGAGAAAATCTCCTTTAAAGTTGTGCATTCACTCACAAAAATACATGTTTTATATATTTACGGTAGGAAATTTACACAATATCTTCATGGATCATGATCTTTACTTAATATCCTCATGGTTTTTGGCACAAAATAAAGTTAAAAGGTCATCAGTTTGTGTGTAAATGTACATTTTTGACCGATGTTTTCCGCTTCTGATGCCGTTTCTAGCGAGAAATGACAGTTGTAGGAATGAAATATTAGCTTAGTTCTCACTAGAGCTCCCGTGCTGTAGATCATTACACCGCTATGCTGCGCTAGCTCAGTTTCGTAAGACGCCTTCATGCGTGCAAACTCACTTCCTGATCTCTACAAATCTGTGTTTCTAATGCAGACTTTGAGCTTCATAAATGCATCCATCATGCCATCTGCTGGTCATAACTCAGGACACGAGCCAAGATATCACATGCCTCTGCTCAAAGATTGGATTAAAATGAGTTTTAAAGATTTAATAGCGTGGATGAAGCTCACGAAACCTGTCAAAAAAGTAAAAAATGTACCAAAAATCAACAGATAGAAATAATGAATTATATTTTACTCAAATACAATGAGCTATTAAGGATAGTTCATCATTATTTACTGACAGTTAAAGGGATAGTTCATCATTATTTACATTATTTACTGACAGTTAAAGGGATAGTTCATCATTATTTACATTATTTACTGACAGTTAAAGGGATAGTTCATCATTATTTACATTATTTACTGACAGTTAAAGGGATAGTTCATCATTATTTACATTATTTACTGACAGTTAAAGGGATAGTTCATCATTATTTACTCTTCTTCATGTCGTTCCAAACCCGTAAGACTTTCATTCATCTTCCAAACTCAATGTAATGAACTCTGAGAGATCTCTGTCCCTCCATTGACAGACTAAGCAACTACCACTAGCGCTTCGAAATAGTTCATAAAGACATGGTGAAGCTAATCCATGCGAGTCGAGCGGTTTATTCTGAAGAGAGTCGATGACTTTATATGACTAACAGACTGAATTTAGGCTTTTTATCACATATTATTCACATTCATCAACTCGCACGTTGTTATGATAAACATATTCTGTTTATGTTTGCTGATCAGTGGATAAAAGCCCGAATTTAATCACGCGCTTTAGTCCAAACTTTCTGAAGAGGCTCTATTAGTTTTACGATCTCTTTATGGTCTTTTTGAGGTGGTAGTTGCTTAGTCTGGCAATGGAGACGAACGAAAGTCTGACGGGTTTGGAACGACGTGACCTTTAATTTGTGTGTGAACCAACCCTTAAACCAGTGCAGTGAGACGAATGGTGAAACGTGAAGTGTGTGTGTTTTGCAGGTATGGTTTCAGAAAGCCTCCTCGTCTGGAACTGAAAGCTCGGCCTAAACTGGGCGAGAGAGAGGTCACGTTTGCTCACGTGACGGACTGGATCGAGAAAAAGCTGGATCAGGAGTTCCAGGTAAATGGGTTGGTCTTCTAGGACTGTGAGGATTGCCATTGGCTCTCAGCTCTGGCCCCCCGAGAGCTCGTGTTCGAAGCCTTGGCATTATTGGTGCATGACGAGACTTTACAGGCCGTCGGCAGTTTGATCCACTTTAGGCTTTTGGGTTATCGCTAAAAACAAGCTCTGTGATACACTAAAGTTCATGATACTTGCACGTTTTGTCCATCAAGATAATTAGCACATTATTTTAAAGCCTAAATGCGGTCGCCAGAAGTAAAAAGCTAAAGCTAGGCTTTAAGGCAAAATTGAGATTTTGGGATATTTGTCTTCAATAGCATGTCTTCTTTCAGACTTGTGGTGAAAAAAAGTATGAAATGCACATTTAGGTCTTTATTTTACTAACTTTGTCTGTTTGCGTCTGTAGATTCCTCATAAATTCAACAAAAGTTGGCGTTATAAATCATCATGATTCGCGATCTCTGTCTGCACCGTCATCACACACACCGCTGGAAAGCTCTCTCTCTTCTGTACAATGCTGTCGATCCAAATATGGCCATTTCCTTTTTATCAGCAACCAATCGTAAAAGCAAAAGGGCTGAATGTGCAATCTCATTGGCTGAGGATAAATCTTTAAAGCCCGTTTTCTCAAAATGACTTTTCTCTCATTCTCCAAGTCCGAAATCTCCACTTCAGTCGCACCGATATACACCAAACCTTCCAGTCTTGTGCCTAGTTATATTATGAAGACATTTACTGAGGGATTTGTAAATATATTATTCATAGCCTGATTTATATGACATTTTATTCCAAAAAACATGGCGAAAATCATTTTTTAAGGCTATTTACAGGATAACAAAAGTAGATATCCATAAATCTCTCTGTAATTTTTTCCCATCTAATATGTGAACACAATGAAAAAATAATTTAACCTGGCTTTAACCAATACTCAGATTTCGTTTTTTAAAATATATGCAAATAGCGCATATTTAATTAGATATTGCCTCATTTGCATATTTAAACATTAAATTACAGAAAACTTGTAATTCGTTTTTTTCTCATCTTAATGTAGGTAATAAACTGGGAAAGTTTTATGGTAATATCTGCCAGTTAAAAAAAATTACCCTATTCACCTGTAGCGTCTCGCGTTAAACGAGTTACACCACAGTCCACGAACTCAACGTCTCAAAAGCTGAAAGTTGTCAGAAGCTTAGTGATGATCTAAACACATTTCCCCAGAACGTTAGAGTTAGAATAATTCATAAGAGCACAATTACATCTCCTCGAGCCTCTGTCGGCACATTAAGCCACTTGTTAGCAATCAGTTTTTTAGCGTAACAGTTTCAAAAAATCACGAGTGGGTAATATTTATATATTTAATGTGGTAGAATAAAACGTGAAAGTGTCTTGAGCTTGTGTTCACCACAGAACTTTAACCAAAAACTCATTCAAAAACCCACTGACATCAGGACCTAAAGTGCTAACTCGTTTTGGCGGGAAAAAGATGGCGGATTATGATTGGTCAGATCGCCTGTCAATCAAACTCCCTGCGAAGGGTCAATTAAGAGCTGCAAACCCATAATTACCAGCCAAATACATGCACACACCTTCAAATACACTTTAATTTAAGACGTAATAGTGTACACACGTACTGTGCTGTTCATGACGCCGTCCTCTTTCCCTTCCGCAGAAAATCTTTGTAATGCCAAACATGGACGACGTCTGGCTGCCTATCATGCACTCCGCCATGGACACGCGATCCGACGCCGACGCCTTGAAGGACGAGGACCCCGAGGAATCCCTGGAGGACATGTGAAGATGTGTTTCTGTGTCGAGCAGAAGACGAACACTTGAGGCCCGCGAGGCCAAGACTATGCCTGACCTGAAGATTACAGGTGCCATATTGCCCATCGAACACAGCTGTGAACATACCAACACATCCAATAACTAAAGGAACGGACTAAACTGCTTGCTTGCTTGCTCTTGATTTGATTGGGACAGTCCCGAATGCTCTCAGAAAACAGGATTGAAGAGGTTTTGGTGATGCGTGAAGAGTTAATATGTGTCCTCTACCTCTGTTTGGTGCACGCTGACTTACCAAAAGTCCCGGGGTCGCATGGCACATCTAAACTCGTAGCCCGTAATAGCCCAAGCTGATTTGATCCACGAATCACAGGACTTTTAGTACGACAGGGTTCGATATATGAAGACGTGACGCGTTACAAACACCAGTAAATGGTCATTTCAACCAAACCTAAAAGCCATTTATGATTTTCTCACGATTGTCATGCGCTTCTAAGCAGCAAATACTTGTTTAGACCCAACAGACCGACTAGCGCACCATTTTTCTCTTCCATTCACCGCTGCCTGAGCGCTCTGTGTGGCGTCCGATTATGCAATTAGATCAATCTCACTGTGCTCAAGAGGGACACCAGCCAATAACCCCTCGTTGCTTCGCCACCCCGACTCTAGTGGATTCATAGCGTTAGCATCGGCCCTCAGTGGGTCTCCGGCGTGCTAACAATGCTAATGTGCATAGTTTGGACAGCTAAATGCTCCCCGTATCATTGTATAGTTTAAGTTTGTCATCTAATCAAGTGTGTTTTGGTGCAAATTACCATCACAGAACCCCTAAAAAGATCTGGTGGTCGGCTAATTCACCACGGCTATCCCTTGGGAGTCTCCTATTGGCTTTAAGAAACTCACTTTTTGCATAAATTACACCTCGAATGTGAATTTAAAGCTGCTGTTTTGTTGCTAGGTAAAGAGTACAGCCCATAAACAAACATCCTTGTGGTGTTTCTCGAGAAACGCTATTCATAAACACTTCGGGACTGGCTTTCTGAAGACTGATTCTCCCGGAGACTGAACGGCTGTGTTTAGCAGATGCTAATCCGACTGGTTGCGCGACGCGCTCCACCATTAAACCGCCGTTATACAGGGGAGAAGATATGAAGATGTGTGTTCATGTGGTGGATTATTATTGGGCTAAAAATAAGTGCTATTCTATCTCCGACACGATGAACTCGTATGTTGTGTACATGTGGGGAAGATTGTTGAATGTACAAAGCGTTTCGTTTGGCATATTTTATCAAGTGTTAATATCTGTGTTGGTCATCGTCAGGTTTCTTCTTTTTAACTGCGCTCGCAGGTCATGTGGTGTATTAAATCAGGTAGCTCGTTTCTGTCGGATTATCAGTGGCAAGTGATTTGCCAAATTAAAATATCCTGAATGAATTTTTAACATTCATCCATTATCAGATGCTTCACATGTGTTGCGAGGTCTGAGACAGTGTTTTATATCCAGCAAACATGACAAGGTCTGTATCTTAGCCGGCGCTAAGGTGTCAATGAACGTAAATTGTGGTTCTGTCCACTTCTGTCTTGGACTCGAGTCCAAATAATCAATCCTACATGTACTTTGATTTCAATGTGTTTACTTTGAATGACAGTTTGTGCTGCAATATTGCCATTCACAATTGATCTTTTGTGCGCGCTCTGCCAATCGCTTATTCTTTTGCACAATATTTTATGTTAATATTGTGTTCGGCCATATTGACGACATGATTGTGTGTGGAAATTGATAAAAGGCTTTTGCAAAAATAATCCCAGTGTTATTTTTTTTGTTTAAATGTAGGGTGATGTTGGGATATAAGGTCAAATGGGACTATATAATTATAGTAAAAACTTGAGATCACATGATCAAAATGGGATGCCCTCATTGGTGTGACATCATGAAGTGAGGGAAATTACAAGCTTTTGCTAGTTTTAATAAGCCTATTACTATTTTACACATACTATTGATGGAAACATGACGCATTACTGCAACAAAATCATCAAAAAAGGGATTTACTTCATGTTTCTATTCTCAGAATTGGGTTGTTTTTATTTTGTCCCAGTTTGGGGGGATGGGGAAGTGTGATTTGGACAATGTTTAAAGGCTTAGCGTATTAAGAAAATGGCTAACCTTGCGATAGGGAACCAATGTGAAGCTTTGTATACTCTAAAACTCAAACATTTTCATTTGTGCAAAAGCTAATCAACAAAAATGTTCATTAACTAGCTGGTTATGCTAAAATAATAGCATACTATTAGCAGTTGCTGAATTTACGAATTCAGAAATAAAGTTAAACGTGGGCTCTTACGGGTCAAAAATGGCTCGAAGCATTTAAATAAAAAAACGTAAAAAATCGTAGCTTCATCGGAATGGTCCGAAACTTGGTGACTTTATTGGTACTTGGTATATGAACACCCAAACAAATTGGGGACAGGATTTGATAAGTCTAAGTGGTCGTAAAAAAAATAGTCACACTCAGGACCTTCGGGTCAAAAATGACCCCCATAGGAAATGAATGGGAAATTGGCAAAAATATGAAAAAAAAATTGTGCATACAATCTACAAATCAGCCAGGATGCAGAAAAAAAGGACTCAACAGTGAAGGGGTGAATCTCTAAAACATCAAGAGTGCAAAACAGACAAAAACACACACACAAATGAACAAATGTCATTTCAAAAGCTAATTTTGGGAAATGTGTGAAATAAAAGCAATTAACCACACAAACAATAAATTTTACAAATATAGTCTTTGAGAATCTCTTATATATTAAAATCCACAACCTGAAAAAAAATAGGGAAATATGTGCAAAAACAAGAATTCACAAGCCTTTCTTAAAATATGATATTGCACAATAATTATGCTCTCTACATCCACCAGATGGCACCAATCTGACTTCAAAAATTGTTTTCTATAGGCCTAGTCTCTACTTTAACCTGAAATACAGCATTAATAAAAAACTTTTATAATCATTGGGGAAAAAATGGATCATAATTATTGCATTAATATTAATTCTCATCAAATTCTTTCAAAAAACCAAAGAAAAAAAGTATTGAACAAAAATAAATTTAATTGATTTTGCTGGGGAAAAAAAAAATATCTGAATCCCATCTTCCGGGTCATTTTTGACCCAAAAAGTCTTGAGTGTGTGTCATAAATGAAATACCCTAGAGGGTTAAGTAAACCAAAATTAAAAGTTCACATATATAGTTATGAAAGTATGAACTAACTTGTGTAATAACATGCGTACACTACTCGCCATCATTCACATGAAGTGTAACCAAAAAAAGGCTGAGTTTACATTCGAGTGTATGACAAGACTCCTATTATAATATGAACTTGTTTACTGTTGGGATTAAGTTTTTAACTTATGGCTTACACAAACTGAAAATATAAAAACTGTAATTTATGATTGTGTTGCTTGCTTTTAAAAGAGCAACTTGGGGGTAAGCCAAGAGACTCCAGTTATAACAAGCGTTACTGTTGCACCGTTGCTTGACCCGATGAGCCATGAAGGGGCTCCACGAGTTCAGATACAGTGCTCTCTACAAACACACAAGAAGCTACAACAGGGGGGAAAAAAACAGCACACACAGGCAAAGACGGCCATTTTGTTTTATTAAGCACAGAAACTCAAACACATACAGAATTTTGCATAGTTTCTAATACATTGAAGTTATACTTGTCCCGAAAACAAGTTATTTAACACTTTGTGGGACATACAAACCTCATCTTCATCATCTTCTTCACCTCGTCCTGTTTCAGAAGTAAAGAGACACCATTAACATCAGCTCGAGCTTGAAGACCGGAGACTCAGCTGAACACAGCGGTCTGGTCAGTGATGTTGAGTTATCATCAGTGTTGATCAGTAGTCTAACGCATAATCATCATTCCAGCACATTACACAAAACTGAAGGAGTCGGTCACTGAACTCAGGCTTACCTAACATCACTGCGACTGCGGACTATCCTGAATGGAGACAAAAAACAGTAAGTGAAGAGTTAGTATAATCATATAGACAAACACGACCTAATCTTGATTAAACACACACTCCTGAAGGGAATCTCCCTGTGAATGAATGTAAATGAGCCATGCTGCAAACACGTGCTCAGGCCAGTCGCTCAAACACGGACGTTGGCTTACTAAATTACACCAATAAAGAAAAACGCTTGATTAGTTAGTTAAGTAAGACTAGTCTTTGATGGTTTACTCACCTGGATTTGTCGACACACGACAACATTTGATCATCAGTGAATCAATGATAAACTAGTTTTATCACTGTCGAGTTTACATTTCTCTTGAGTTATCGGGACTACGGAAGAAAAATAAAGATATAACACTTCCTAGAATCTAAAAAGATGCTCAGGATTTCAGATCCGGCCTATAAAACATACAAAACACACTGAGTTTAGCGTCTGATAGCGACTCTCTTCTCTCGCGCTCTGCGTGTAATAACCGGACAGCAGAGAGACGTTCTTATAATGTGGAGATGCCGAGCTCACTCATTGGCCAACGCGTAACGGTCAGCGGATCACGTGTTCCTTCATAACCAATCACATTCCAGTAAAGACACATCCGCATACCCTGTAACTATAAAGCTTTAATTTGTATAATATTTTTGCTTTCGAATTATGAATGGTGTATATCCTTGGCTTGTTTCCGATTAAAACACAAAAACACCACTGTTTGAGGATACTACAATGAGACGGGCAGTAAAATGATTCCTATCTGTCTGAAAATACGAAGCAGGATTTTTCCGGTCTAAACTCCAATAATCGATACATCCAAAATGTTTATTGGTAACGTGTTGACGATTAAATTAATGATGAATCATAGTGTTGGGCGCTTTCAAAGCAATGATTCGTGAAGCTTCGAAACTTTTGTGTCGAATCAGTGGTTCGGAGCGCGAATCAAACGGCCAAAGTCACGTGATTTCAGTAAACTTCGTTATTTCAATAGAGAGCCTAAGTCCCTCCCCTTCCGGTCGACCACCATGGGACCTTATTTCGGAAAAATATTGTATGGCAGTCAATGGCGAGAGACAACAAATATTTTGATCTCGTTTGAATTGTGCCCTGAATTACACATATGATGTTTGTCAATTTAAAAGATACATTTTAAAGTCAAGAAAGTCGCAGTTTGATGTAAAACTGTTGAGGTATAAGACTGTGAAAATACGTAATTACAAAGACTACAAACCCAGAAGGCGCACATGCGACGTCATACCTTTTCTCTCAATGAATGAAGCTAACTTTACTGAAGCTAACGTCTGTCATTTTTTCTATAGTCTTACATTATAATCCTAACGTTACGCCGTCATGCCTGACTCGTGTTTTGAGCCAGAATACATACGAGCAACGGATCTTGTGACGTAGGCTACATAGTGCGAGACGAGAGATGTAGTTCATCGAGCGATTTTCACATACAACTAAACGTTACTCTTCTGTTTTATGACAAACTGCGACTTTCTTGACTTTCATATTTACCTTTTAAATTGACAAACATCATATGTGTAGTTCAGGGGACAGTTCAGACGGAATAAAAAGATAAGTTATCTCTCGCCATTGACTTCCATACATATTTTTTCCGAAATAAGGTCCCATGAGCCGGAAGCGGAGGGGCGGGACTTAGGCTCTCTATAGTTCACCGCTGCAGGGCGATTATCTCTTTAATGTTTATAATCTAATAATCTCTCGATGATGTTTTAATTTTACATTAGTATAATTAAAAGTAGTAGTTTAATATTAGGTCTCTTAATTGGCCTGTTTAGCTGAGCCATCCATGGAACAAACAAACCAACACCTTAAAATGTATAAAATAACACATATTACACATATTATTGATATTTAATGGTATTAAATGATTAGATAATTGCATTTGATATATTGTACTTTCATTTAAACTTTTGCAGTGAGTTTGTAAAAGGTATTTTTACCTGCTGCATTTACACTGTTTGGCCAGCAGGGGTCGCCAGAGTGTGCCGTTTCGATCGCTTCGAAACAGTGAGTCGGTTCAATTGATTCGAAGCTTTGAAAAGATTCGTTTCTCCCATCAATAATGGCAGAGCTTCATCACAAAAGCAGTTTAATTAGCATTCTGAAGCCTCTCTTCCATCGACATTCATTAAAACAAAAACAAAAAACCTAGTGTACCGCAGGTTGTTGTTCAGTCAAATAAGTAAAGTGTAATGAAGTTAGTTTCTGGTGAGAATTAGGACAAGTAAAAAATAACAAAATAATAATTTTTGGGGAGTCAAAGTCAGATTTATTGTCATTTCTAACAGTGACAGTGACAGTGGAGGTTCAAAACACTACAGTAATTAGAGAGAGACAATAAAAAAGACAGAAAAAAGGATGTATGGAGCAATGATGGAATAATGTCTAAACATACAAAAAAAAAGAGTTGTTATGATGTGCGATTTATGAATAAAGTATACAAACAATTACATTATTTAAAACATTTTAAAGAAATTATTTACTTATTTATGTATTTATCTTCTTGAACAACATGACAAAAAGACCAGTCGAGGCCAAATAGATAATGAATAATAAAAAGATTATTAATAAAAAAAAAAATCTTTGCCACAAAAAAAGAACTATTACAGTTAATATTTTACTACCCCGTTTATTATTATTATTATTATTAATATAACTTGTTTAATTTACTCTTATGTAATATAGACGTATATATGTATATATACGCTAATAACAATAAAAACACAAATATGACTCCTCGTTTCCGGTCCGAGGTGAAGTGACGTCGTGTCGCAGCCCCGCCCCCAGCGCGTTGTGCGCATGCGCAGGAGCAGTAAGAGGAAGCGAGCTGATAAACGCATTGAACCCGTCTGTTCAGTAGTAACGTTACAATGACACAGTGAACTATCGTAAACCGAGCCGATAATATCAGCCGTGTACTCCGCGTGTTTGTGTATGTGTGCAGGATGGCGTGGGGAGTGTGTAGCAGAGCTCTGGTGTGGATTATAACTGCGCTCATATGCTGGAGTCTGATGGTGAGTGTGTAAACATCTCTGTTTCACTGATCTGTGGTCAGTTCAGCAGTGTCCTCATTACTACTGCAGTCATGAGTCTAAACACTGCCGAGCTGACCTGTGACCCTGTCTGGTCCTCTGCTCATTAGTTCGGCTGGCATTGAGCAGTTATTAGGATGATCTGTGTTTTCCTGCTGTTTAATCTGACTTTATGGACAATGAAGATATTTCTGATATGCAAAAGTATATGATCTGAGCAGAAACATCAGTGCTAAAGCTTTATATGAGAGAGTAGATCCCATCACTAGTGTCTAGAGAGAGTTATCTTCAGTTTAGTGTTGTAGGACATGAGTTTTTGAGTCTTTCATGAGTCTGTGTAACGTTACTTTTGTGGACGATACTATAGTATCCTTTTTTATTATTATCAGTGGATAAGTGTGCCTGTCTACGGTGTCAACAACAGGACCTGAGCTTGTGTACTCTTTTCCACAACACACTTTAACTTCCTGAAAATCAACCGATAATCGGTTATACCGATATTTAACTGGGTATCGGTTTCGTAATATCGGATTCACCGATAATCGTAGGCGGTTTCAGGATTGCCTGCAATTAAATCACTGCGTCAATGGTTTTCAGAAGGTACACAATAACTTGCCTTTCTTAATTAATAAGCTTTATTTAACATAACAGCCGTTAATGCACAGATGAGATATCGGTTATCGGGCACATAAACATGCTAATAATTGTATCGTATCGGTCATAAAAAATCAATACTGGTCGATCTCTACTAAACATCACAGTATATTTACAGCATTTTGGTAAAGACTGGCAGTGAAGATCAATAAAAAAGGATGTATGCACAATAATGCAGATACAAAAAATTACATGTATAACAGCTTTCATATATGGATACACCGATATGAAAATTTTGGCCGATAACCGATATATTGGCCGATAGCCGATAATTCTTTATATTTGAAAGTCGATAACTGATATATTGGCCGATAACCGATAATTCTTTATATTTGAAAGTCGATAACCGATATATTGGCCGATAACCGATAATCTTTATGTTTGAAAGCCGATAACCGATATATTGGCCGATAACCGATAATCTTTATGTTTGAAAGCCGATAACCGATATATTGGTCGATAAGCGATAATTCTTTTTATTTGAAAGTCGATAACCGATATATTGGCCGATAATAATGTATAACAGCTGTTATGATCTGCGAGTTATGAATATAGTGCATACCGTACAGCTATCAGTCTTCTCACATATCCTTTATTAACATTAGCCTATTTATTAAAATGCTTTATTTGATTTTTAACAGGAATGAAACAAATTAGAGTTGTGAAAATGACGTAATGTTTGGACCTTTATACAGTGCATGATATTGTTAAAGTCTATTGATTTGATCCATGTTAGTTTCATCATAACATCTAGTTTAATTCTCCTGACGTTCCTCCGTTCGTGTGTGTGTGTGTGTGTGTGTGTAGACTTGTAGCTCACAGGAAGTGTGTGTGACTCATCATGATGGATAGATCTCTTATCATCACAGTCGTAGCATGTTGTTGACACTCAACACACATCGTTAATCATCGCTCTATTGTTTCTCTGTGTTGCTGTCTAGAAGTCTATTAGCACTGCCACTCTCAGCTATCAAATAATGTTCATTATCTAAGAAAAACAAACATTTGTTTTCTGTGTTTAACGTCTTTCTTTCCGCCAAATATCATCTTAAAATGTGCCGGTTGAAAGCTAAAGAGATGTGCAAGTTTACATTCATTAATTGTGCAGACGCTTTTATCTAATTGACTTTCAAATGAGAATAATTCATTGGAGAGAACTAAACTAATAGTGCTAGCATGCTAAATTACCAGAGTAATTCTGCAATAGAGCGCTTGTGCTAATTAAATAAATGTATGTTGCACTTTTTATGCATTATACATTCTGTCAGCTGTTGTTATAGACCCATATAATCTGCAATGACTATTATTTTTATTATGGATGCACCGATATGAAAATTTAGGCCGTTACCGATAACCGATATTTCTTTATATTTGAAAGCCGATAACCGATATATCGGCCGATAAATCTTAATACAAATTTTTATATATCATTTTTGAGAGTCTAAACACAAAAACAAAAGTCTCACCATTAAAATCCATGTCCCAAACACACATTATAATGATGTTCTTAGGGCTGTAAACGATTAATCACGATTAATCGATTTCAAAATAAAAGTTTGTTTTTACATAATATATGTGTGTGTATTGTGTATAATTATTTTGTGTATATAAATACACACACATGCATGTATATATTTGAGAAATATTTGCATTTATATACGCCATATATATTTTTATATGATTTATTTTATATTTTAAAAAAACTATTTTATATATAAATAACACATTTTTCTTAAATATATACATGCATGTGTGTGTATTTATATATACAAAATAATTATACACAGTACACACACATATTATGTAAAAACAAACTTTTATTTTGGATTCGATTAATCGCGATTAATCGTTTACAGTCCTAGCTTATTATAATTGTATGTAGCCGATATGACACTTTACTGTATTTTCCTTTTCTGAAGAGATTTCAATCATATTTCAAGCAGTTCAAACCCATCATGTTGAACAGTGCGCATCTGAAGAGTCTCAGCTGAAGGAAATAATACATTATTAATCAGCTTTAATATATCGGACACATGTTCTTGTCAGACCGATACCATTAAAAGTGAAGTATATGGGCCGATACCGATATGGCCGAGCCCTGATGGATTAGCAGTGTGTGTGTCAGTGATCTTTAATAAATGCACATGTTGCAATCTCCACTAAAATAGCGTCGGATGTTTCCCGTTTGTGCCGTGCCGTGGAGAAAGAGGATGTGGGAGTGGAGAGCGATCGGCCGGACCTGCGGAGCACAAGTTTAGATCAGACTTTTGCTGTTTTCACACTTGATGATAGTTCACTTTAGTCGTGACCACATCTATATGTGTGTTTGTGGGCGGAGCCTAACCTGTGACCTAATACCCACTCATCATTAATATTCATGAGAACTTTATAATAAGTAGTAGACGCCACTGAGGATTAAAGCACATTGAGTTTGGTTTCTGAAGTAACTCTGAGGAACGTGTGTGTGTGTGTGTGTGTGACAGTGTTTCAGCAGATGTTTTCTGCTCTCTCCTGAAACCAAGAGTGTGTGTTGCCGTGTTTCGCTGGTGATCGAGGTCGTGAGAGATCTCACAGCTGTGCAATGTTTGCGCTCGCTAACCGTCAGATTCAAGACACTAAAACACATTATCAGCACGTGGTCCAGTAGTGTGTGTGTGTGTGTGTGTGTGTGTGTGTGTGTGTGTGTGTGTGTGTGTGTGTGTGTGTGTGTGTGTGTGTGTGTGTGTGTGTGTGTGTGTGTGTGTGTATCGCGAAGTCTCTTTGTTTAATGAAACCCACACTAGAGTCAGACTAGTTCCTCTAGGTGAACGGGTTGTGTGTTTATTGAACAACTGTCTGTGTAGAGGTCAGGTTTAGCGTTCAGGCCGGGACTGATCACTGCGTTTCTCTCCTCGTTTCAAACATTTGTAAAACACCGGGTGTTGTTTGAAGCAACTTCTGGATTCAAGTTACACTTTTAAAAAGAAAAAGGGAATGTTGGTATTCACGGCGCTAGCAATGCCAAGGTCATGGATTTGATTCATGAACTGATAAATATGTATAACTTTCATCACAATTTCAGTGTTATGTCTTCGCTTTTGGATAAAAGTTTCTGCTCAACTTAGAGCTGCACCAAAATTAGTTTAAAATAGAGATCAGGATTCTCCCACAAACTCAATAACTAATTAACTAGAGGTTCTGACTAAATGTTACATGCTGAAGTCAATTTAAGTAAAATAATTTTATTTTAAATGTTTGAATGAATGATTCATAACCCACCCCCACTGCCAGTTTCTCACATCACAGTACATACAAACACCAAAAACAATAATACTAAATGTAGGGATGCACCGATATGAACATTTTGGCCGATAACCGATATATCGGCCGATAAATCTAAATCCAAATTTTTATAGAATTTTAACCTGATTACAAAAAACAAGTCTCACATTAAAATCCATGTCCCAAACACACATTATAAAGATGTTCTCATTATAATTTTATGTAGCCGATATGACACTTTACTGTATTTTCCTTTTTTGAAGTGATTCCAATCATATTTCAAGCAATTCAAACCCATCACGTTGAACAGTGCGCATCTGAAGAGTCTCAGCTGAAGGAAATAAAACATTATTGATCAGCTTTAATATATAAATCATGTGTATTGTAGGTTTGAGACGGTTGAACACAGGAGTGGTCACTGATCTGTTGCCGAGGCAGATATTGTTTAATGATCAGATAATTGTGGTTTTAATGCCAGCAAACTTCATCAAACCCGGCTAGATGATCTCATATAAGCATAGTCTGTGTTTAATGCCTTTAGTTCTGTGTGTAGGATCAGATTACAGAGTCATATTCACTTTATACTGTATGAGAAACTGATTCCCGGTCTACACCGATCACTGTGGGTTAGAGTGTTTGCTTCCTTTTTATTCATGTTTTTTATTTGAGAAAAAATATTATAATAGTATTAGCCTATAGTCAAGAAGTTTCTATTTAAAGTAAGATTGTCCGGCCACACATGTTGTGAATCCGACAGACGAAAAACAGTTTAAAACACATTTACTTGCACATATTTAAGAAATGTCTATTCTATTTCTACAGTGGCCGAAAGTGATATTTGTTTTTAACGACCCGACAAGTTTGATCAAACCATCAAAATATGAGGAAAATATTTTCTATTTTGTAAAATATTTTGAATATGAGAGAAGAACAAATCACTAAACTTGTTTTTCTGACAATATTATTTGGCAAAAAAAGGCAAACTACAGCAAAAAAATTAAATAAATGTACATAAACTAAAAATATATATATATATTAATTCACAGGAAAAAGCACACATTGACTACAATACACGGAGTTATTAATATCCTGTTGGTTCTCTCTTGTTTTTTGCATGTGTTCATAACTCTTTATATGACAGTCTGGCCAAAAATGATGTTTCAATGCATTATCACCACAAATAAAAGCGTTGACTTCAAACACATCTTCGCAATACAAGCACAAAATCTTCAACAGATGTTTAGTCATATTTTAATTAAGGGTGTCGATCTCCTAGGCCAGACTTCACTTTTGGCCACTACTATTTTTAAGAAAGTCTTAGAGAATAAGAAAAGTGATGATGATGCAGTGTGTGTGTGTGTGTGTGCAGGGCTCCTGCGTCAGCAGTACGGTGTCTGTGCCCGAGAGTCTGCTCTTCGTGTCCACGCTGGACGGGAACCTTCACGCCGTCAGCAAGAGATCTGGAACCATCAAGTGGACCCTGAAAGAAGGTACGCATAATCGCACGCATGGTTGCTAGGGTATTTTGGGTGGTTGCTAGGGTGTTCAGGGCGGTTGCTAAGGTATTTTTGGTGGTTGCCGTGGTGTTACTAGGTGGTTGTCACACAGATGGTTACTATGGAGTTTTTTAATGTTTAGTAACGAGTGCCGTACGCATTACGACCTGCCAGTGTTAAAGGTGCAGTGTGTAAGATTCACAGCTAGTGGTGGAAGTAGGTACTGCAGTCCAATTTTTTTACTTAAAGGCCTGCACAATATTGGAATAATGCACAATATTGGAACTAAGGCGAAGATATTTACTCTGGTGTAATTAAGGCAAAGATAATTGTGTTTGCGAACATTTTAGAAACTGGGAGTTTCGATATATCAAATAAGTTAAAGGAGGAGTTCACTTCAGAATTAAAACTTCCAGTCGAAGAGAAATCAACTTTTATACACTTTTTGAGCACAGATGCTCGTGTTGCGCTAGCTCCGCGATGTGAAGTCCTGCTTTGTTCCTCTGGTGATGGATTCGGCTGTTTGCAAGCGTACTGATCAGGCACGGCGCCAGGATTCCAGTTTTGGATGGGCCAGACCAATTGTGGGTGGGCCTTAAATTAAAAACGTTATCCAATCACTGTTAAACCGAAATAAAAATTACTGACTAATATACTGTTATATTATCTGTACGTATACATTATATAGATTTTAATAGCTTGATGTTCTTCAAATATTTTGTAACAATGTTAAAAAGTTTTGGTGCATAGGACAGACCTATCCGCGATCGCTCTCCTTGGTTCTGGACAAGAAGAGCGCTTTGGAATCTGACTTTTTATCTCAGAATTACGTGACAAAGCCTAGCTAAAGTCGCAATTGCCTATAAAGTCAGAATTAAGTGATATAAAGTCGCAATTGCGTGTTATAAAGTCAGAATTATGAGATATAAACTCGCAATTGCGAGTAATATAGCTTTAAATTCTGACTTTTTTTCTCAGAATTGCATGTCTCGCAATTCTGACTTTATATAGGCTACGCAATTGTGAGATATAAAGACAGAATTGCATGTTATAAAGTCAGAATTGTGAGATATAAACTATTCTAAGAAGAAAAAAAAGACGCAATTGCGACTTTATTTCACGCAATTCTGACTTTACATCTCGCAATTCTGATTTTAATACAAAAATATGACGCAATTGTGAGATAAAACGTCGCAATTATCTTTTAAAATGTTTTATTCTGTGGCGGAAACAAGCTTATGCTAGCTATATCTGCTCTATTCAAGTAGAGCAGGGGTGAAAGTAGCCTACCATTTTTCAGAAAAACATAATTTGAAAAGATGATGTTTTAGACAGAGATATATTTTTGCCGTGGTCACTCACAAGTGTGGTTTATCAATACCAGGGGTATTTTGTAAAAATGTAGAAAGACTTCAGTATAATTTCACTTTGAACTTAAGACTGCTCATGTTTCGACCCCGTCAGTTGGTCACGAAAGTAATGTAATGACGTCTATGGTTCCCTTAAATTAATATAAAGGGGTGATGTCCACTAATGGCTTAAATGAACAA
This sequence comes from Phoxinus phoxinus, assembly GCF_949152265.1. Lineage (NCBI taxonomy): Eukaryota > Metazoa > Chordata > Actinopteri > Cypriniformes > Leuciscidae > Phoxinus > Phoxinus phoxinus. The sequence continues at coordinate 52,397,227 of NC_136876.1, forward strand.
CTACTAGTCGACTAGAAAAAACAATTTTGTCAGAGGCCTTATTCCACATATTTTCGCAGGCCACGCTGGGTTGAGCGAGCGACCCTGCGGAGAGCGAGCGAGCGGGATATTCAGAGATGCGCTCTCCGCTCACACGCTCTGATCGGAACAAATCCTAACCACTGTCTGCTGAACTTGCGCAGAAACATCAAAATAGACATAACCAGCTTTTTTAATTTGTTTTCAAAACTAAACATTTAGACTCGATTTTAGCTCAAATTATGAGCTTATTGGTTTTTATTTTTGGGTGGGCCTGTTGAAAAGTGGGTGGGCCTAGGCTACCCATAACGCCGTGCCTGGTACTGATGTGTGATGAACGTGTTGTGCCGTCGTTTTCTCTGAGCATGAGACTTCATTAGCATCCGTGACAATGGCAGATGCTCACAGAAAGCACATTATAATAGTCTGTAGATTTCTCCTAAATTCAACAAAAGTTGGCGTTATAAATCATCATGATCCGCGATCTCTGTCTGCACCATCATCACACACACCGCTGGACATCTCTCTCTCTCCTGTACAATGCTGTCGATCCAAATATGGTCATTTCCTTTTAATCAGCAACCAATCGTGAAAGTACAATGGGCATTTAACTCTAAAAGCGAAATCTCATTGGCTGATGTCAATTTCTGACAGCGTGATTGGTTCAGACGCATCACGTGACGCGCTCTGACATTCAGATGTGTGTTTTTGACTGTTTTTCTGCTCAGTTGAAGGCCATAAATGCTGTGTTTATAAGTGTTGATGTGATTTAGGTGGTTTGTTTGGTTGTTGCTGATGATTTGATGAGATATTGTGTCAGTAAATAGTTGTTTCCACTAAAAAATTATGAATCTTTACATTACAAATCTTTAAATACCTTTTTCTCAAAATGAGTTATTTGTCATTCTCCAGTAGAAACATCTCAGCCGATGTACACCAAACTCTCCAGTTACACACTTAGCAGTATTCTGAAGATATGTTCAGAGGGATTTGTTAATAAATAATTCCTGGCCTGATTTATGGGACATTTTAATCAAATTCTACAATTTTTTAAGGCTATGGACAGTACATTTAGATTTCCTAGGTCATGAAAGCATATATCCTGAAATCCCTCTGAACATCTTTTTCATCTTGTGTGTAAACAAAATGAAAAAAGAATTTTGCACTTGGCTTTATCATATGTTCAGATCTATCTACTGAAAATATATGCAAAATTACGCATATTTAATGAGATAATGCATAATTTGCATAATTAAACATACAAATTTCAAAAACTTGTAACACATTTTTTTTATGAACTTGTGTAAGTAATCAACTGAGGACGTTTCATGGTGATATCTATTATTTTAAAATTTCACCTGTAGTGTCTCGCCTTAAGAATTATGTCTCATGCAACCAAAACTTTCACAAATATTTTATTGATTGACAGTCACACCTGAGCTTCCACACAAACCAGTTCGGGTTTGTTTCTGCATGTCAAGCACGGCTGAGCTTCTGAGTTTACCGCATTTAAACGTCTTTGTACGTGTGCTGATCAAAAGCATAACTTCAATGTGTTCAATCATAAATCGCTTCTCTTCAAAATACTCGAGTGTTTGATTCATATGGATTACTTTTACGATCTCTTTTGTGGAAAAAATATTCAAAGTTATTTGATTTTTGAAGATAAACTTGTGGGTTTTTCATTGGTTTTGGTTTTGATTTGGGGGGAAAATGAGGGTGAGTAATTAATGACCAAATTAAAAATTTTAACTTTAAACTATTTTACATAATATTTTTCCAAATTATTTGATATAGGACCTCTTATTAGACTAAATGGAATATTTAATACTAAATATTTGTATTATTTGTATTATTTTTCACTTTTCCACTCATATACGATGAAGAATACAGTGAGACTTTAGCGAACTCGAGCAGTTTTTCACTTTGACTTGCTATTTGAATTGTCGAGGGAAATATTAAAAGCATTAAGCAATTGTTTTTACTTGCATTAATGACTAAAGGTGGTGTTCTGGGTTTTCCCAGCATGCAGCTGGAGTGGCCGCAGGTTTGCTTACGCAATAATATATAAACTCTGTGTGTCATCATCAAGGCCAGGCACGTCTGTCCAGCTCAGTTCCTCTGAGAACATGACGCTGTGATGTGATTATGAACATGCATTGAGTGGAATCTTCCATCGCTGGCCCGATAGTTCAATATTCACATGCGCTTAATCCTCATCCTGCTGCTGTCTCTGAAACCTGATGCACAGGCTGAGCCTGTCAGACACGCAGGACGGTGGAGGCCGTTGCTCTACACACACACACACACACACACACACACAGTGTGCAGTCGGACCTGATCGTCTGTGTTTTAAGTGTGTTGTCATTGTGGTCCGGCTCTCACATGAGATATACAGTGTAAGAGTGACACTACGGTAACTCTTTATTTTACAGTGTCATTGTTACAAATGTTACATGTACTTACCGTAGTAATAACAGAAAATGATGCATAATTACATGCAACTAACCCTCAAACCAAACCCTACTCCTACAGTAAGTACATGTAGTTCATTAATATTACTCAGTACATTGACACCTTAAGATAAAGCGTAGCCGACACTTTTATATTGCCAACACACACATTCCAGACCTTGATCTTCTTGCTAAAGGTTACTATGTTGGTTTTAGAAATCGGTACTGACCAATCAGCATCCAGGAGTTTTTTCGTCTGTTTCATAAATTGCATTTTAATATTAGAGAGTTTTTGCTCCAAAAATGTAATTTGTAGGGGTGTCACGATTCTCCAAATCCTCGATTCGATTACATTTTCGATTCTAAGGTCACAGTTCGATTCGATTCTCGGTTTTTACTTCTTTTTTTTTTTAAAGCACAGGTTGCTATGCCATTTTTAGACCAAACTTTTATGCATAATATCTGACCTTTGTTCGCAATGTACCACACTACATTGTCAAATTTAAAACATTTATTAAGAACATAATGTAACAATACTTATATCTTCAGTAAATTGGAAACTTAAGCAAAATAACCTGCGATCTAGTTTCTCTTTTGTAACTGCAGTCTTCTTCACAGAAGATAACATTCAAGTTCACAACAAAACAAACAAACAAACAAACAAACAGTTTAACAGATAAATCTATGCGTCGCGCAGAGCCACGTCTTTAAAATTCTAACACTTTATTCTCTGAGTGTACACACACAAACACACACACACACACACACACCGGCGGCGCCATTCGCCGTCTGTCCGCGGCGCCAGCAACGGCTCAGGACCTTGTTCAAAATTAATCCTGCCGCGCCAGAGAGCGCCATTCACATAGTTTTATATTACATTTATTATAAATTAATACATTTTATATACATTTATTTGTCTCAAATCGTCGTTATGACTTTGCTGCAATATACATGTTTTACATTCATTTACAGAAATCAGCTGGTTGAATGAAAATGGCTGATGTTATCGGATTTTCAGGATACATTCAGTTAACGGACGCTCTCTGAGATAAAGTGCAGACTAAGCAACGTTGTACAGTAGCCTCATAACATAGACATGATCTTAATTCCATAATGTCCTTAAACATAATATTGCAGGCCACATGAAAGTGCGCGTCCGGTGTACGATACCTCGAGTTGTCATAGACGCGCCGCGGCGCTTCTCGACCGGTGTGTGCGATACCTCGAGTTGTCAAAGACGCGGCACTTCTCGTCCGGTGTGTGCGTGACTCGCAGCATTTCAACTCGCGTTTTTTTCTGCTTGACAAGCCGACCGAACGTGACATGGGGGCGTGGCAGCATCGACGATTCCATTTTTTAATTCGATGATCGAGATTGTGACTTAATTTCGATCGATTTTGATTTTAAATCGAAATCGTGACACCCTTAGTAATTTGATTAACTATATTTGAAGTCTATCTATGTGTTTCCATCCAAAGTTGGGAGTTTAACTAGGGATGCGCCGATATGAAAATGTTGTCCGATAACCGATAATTCTTTATATTTGAAAGCCGATAACCGATATAGTGGCCGATAACCGATAACTCTTTATATTTGAAAGCCGATAACCGATATATCGGCCAATACCGATAACCGATAATTCTTTATATTTGAAAGCCGATAACCGATATATCGGCCGATACCGATAATTCTTTATATTTGAAAGCCGATAACCGATATATCGGCCGATACCGATAATTATTTATATTTGAAAGCCGATAACCGATATATCGGCCGATAAATCTAAATCCAAGTTTTAATATAAATTTTGAGAGCCTGATTACAAAAACAGTGCGCATCTGAAGTGTCTCAGCTGAAGGAAATAATACATTATTTAACGGCTTTAATATATCGGACACATTATCTTATTGGCCCGATAACGATAACATTAAAAATCGTCCGAGACCGATATGGTGGCCGATATATATCGTGCTTCCTTGAGTTTAACTTGCACACAAAATTGGAATATTGCATAAAATGTCTGTAATAAAACTGGAAGTTGCTGCAATCGGGGAAGAAACTGTGGCTCTTTCCCTCCATCATAAACGAGTGTGTCTCAGAGCGCCAGACGAAACGTAATAAACGCTGCCGAGTGTTCTCTAGCGTCCGGCCGCTGGTGTTCGGGAACACACTCGTGTTTGAGACGCCTCTGAAGAGAAGTAAACCAACACACACTTTGACTCAAACCAACATTTGAGATGCTGCGACGCCATTGGTTCGCTGGTATCTCCAGTTATCCAATCACAGCTGACGCTGAGGTGAAGGCACATGAGTTTATTGTTGCGCATCAAGGGATTTATTCAGTAAATGTGTTTCCATGATCGTAGTAAAAATGCGTATGTCTTCTTATCGGATAAAGCGCTTATCTGCCTCAATTGAGTGCAGAATTTATGCGCGTCTTTGCGTTTCCTTACAGCGTTTTTAATGCGATATCCCAAAAAGCGCGTAAAATAGGTGGATGGAAACATAGCTACGTTAAAAAAGTGAATATACACACACTCGAGCTCTAGGCTATATCAATCATTTGTTCATGCGTTATATCTGGTGGTCAACAAATACAGGTTTGTTTGTTTGTTTGTGTTTTTTTTAGGGCTCTGGCACGATTAATCTGGATTAATCGCATCCAAAATAAAAGTTTGTGTACATACTATATGTAGGCTATGTGTATTATTGTGTATAATTATTTTGTATAAATACACACACTTGCATGTATATATTTAAGAAAAATGTGTTATTTATATATAAAATATTTATATACTATAGATCTATACGCAGTATATAGATGCAAATATTTCTTAAATATATACAAGCATGTGTGTGTATTTATATATATATAAAATAATTATACACAGTACACACACATATATTATGTAAACACACATTTTTATTTTGGATGTGATTAATCGCGATTAATCGTTTAACAGCCCTAGTTTTTTTTTTTTTTTTTACTGGTTGGCCATTGGCTGATATTAATCCTGTCTATATGACATCACACATTTACTTTAAACCAACGAGGTTTGATGATGCACATTGTGAAGTTGTTTGAGAGTATAACTAGACTGGGATTCCAGAGCCTTGCCATTCTTCCATCGGTGTTATGTGATGGGTTTGATGACTCTCTAAAATATGTAATAATGAAATGTAATTGTTGTTTATGTGAAGGTCTTATATAATAGAGTATATATACTGGAAAGTGCTAATGGATTCGTTTATGTGAATGGATTAATGTTTCTGTCTTCATGTTTGCTCATCTCTTCATTTGCATGTGATAAAGATTATAACTCGTAACTGAACTGTCTCTCATTCCCAACGCAGATCCTGTTTTGCAAGTCCCGACGCACGTGTCAGAGTAAGCTTTCCTTCCTTTATACCTGAGCATGTGGAAAGTCAAACGACAGGAACCGTCATTATAATGCTCCAAACCTGTAATGCTGCTGTTTTTTACACCGTTCTTCTCCATACAAGGACAGTTTATAGTGACCTTTAGTCTGTCACTTTATACAGAATTTGGGATGCAGATAAATCGGTATATGTTCATTATTAATGTTATCGGGCCAATAAGAAAATGTGCATGATATATTAAAGCCGATAAATAATGTATTATTTCCTTCAGCTTAGACACGTCAGATGCGCACTGTTCAACATGATGGGTTTAAATTGCTTGAAATATTATTGGAATCACTTCAAAAAAGGAAAATACAGTAAAGTGTCATATCGGCTTCATAAAATTATAATGAGATCATTAATTGTGTGTTTGGGACATGGATGTTAATGGTGAGACTTTTGTTTTTGTAATCAGGTTTAAATTATATAAAAATTTGAATTTAGATTTATCGGCCGATATATCGGTTATCGGCTTTTAAATATAAAGCATTATCGGTTATCGGTATTGGCCTAAATTGTCATATCGGTGCATCCCTAGTTGTAATGAACATTAATGTTTTGGTTTGCGTCCATCAAGTTCCAAGTCAAAATAATCAATAAATAAAATAATAAATGATAAAAAGAGCGTTTTAATGACAAAAACTTTACAAACGTCTTGAAATACATCATCTGAACAATATTTCGAGGTGTGGTAACTGTAGTATAAGCGGAATAATTGACTTTGCTTCGCGCCGTGACCGCATTACCACCTCGCCTGTGCTTTATTTTTCTAATAATTCAACAGCCTGTCGTCAATTATTCCTTACTTATTGTTTTAATGTTATCGTTATCGGCCCGATAAGAAAATTTGCCCGGTATATTAAAGCCTATAAATAATGTATTATTTCCTTCAGCTAAAACACTTCAGATGCGCACTGTTCATCATGATGGGTTTGAATGGCTTGAAATATGATTGGAATCACTTTGAAAAAGGAAAATACAGTAAAGTGTCATATCGGCTACATAAAATTATAATGAGAACATCATAATTGTGTGTTATGGACATGGATTTTAATGGTGAGACTTTTGTTTTTGTAATCATACTCTCAAAAACTATATATAAATTTGAATTCAGATTTATCAGCCGATATATCGGTTATTGGCTTTCAAATAGGAATAATTATCGGTAACGATTATAATTATCGGTATCGGTTATCGGTAGAGGTTATAATTATCGGTATCGGTTATCGGTATCGGTTATAATTATCGGTTATCGGTAGAGGTTATAATTATTGGTTATCGATAGAGGTTATAATTATCGGTATCGGGTATAATTATCGGTTATCGGTTATAATTATCGGTTATCGGTAGAGGTTATAATTATCGGTAGAGGTTATAATTATCGGTTATCGGTATCGGGTATAATTATCGGTTATCGGTATCGGTATAATTATCGGTTATCGGTAGAGGTTATAATTATCGGTAGAGGTTATCGGTATCGGGTATAATTATCGGTTATCGGTATCGATATAATTATCGGTTATCGGTAGAGGTTATAATTATCGGTAGAGGTTATAATTATCGGTATCGGGTATAATTATCGGTTATCGGTATCGGTATAATTATCGGTTATCGGTAGAGGTTATAATTATCGGTTATCTGCATTTAGCCAAAAAAAATTATATCGGTGCATCCCTAATACAGAATATGTCATAATAACATCAGTCATACAAATCATTTCTTCATGCATTATAACTAGTGGATACAGATACAGTGTTTTCACAGGATATAAATAAAGTGTGTGTTGTTGCTCCGCAGGCCTGCGTTCCTCCCCGACCCCAACGATGGCAGTCTGTACTCTCTCGGAGGGAAGAACAACGAGGGTCTGACGGTGAGAGACAACTCCTCTCCATTTCTCATGAAGGACTTCCTCTTTCTCTCGAAGCCAATGCTGATATTTTTAGTGATGATAGGTTTAGTAATGAGCAATGTCATTTTAAAAGTGAGACATCTGAGGTCAGTAGCGATAGATAGTAGCACCCACACTAAATGATTAGACTGCTTTTGCTGAAAGAAAGAGTTGCTGGATGGATTTACAAATGCACATTTATGTGTGTGTGTGTGTGTGTGTGTGTTGCAGAAACTGCCGTTCACCATTCCTGAGCTGGTCCAGGCGTCGCCCTGTCGCAGTTCTGATGGCATCTTATACATGGGTGAGAGACTCCTTCTGTTACTCTTATATGACCCTCATGCTTAAAGGGGGGGTGTAATGCCCTTTGCACAAGATGCAAAATAAGTCTGATGTCCTCAGAGTGTGTGTGTGAAGTTTTAGCTCAAAATACCCCACAGATATTTTTATATAGCATGTTAAAGTTTTGAGGGTGAGCAAAAACACACCGTTTTGTGTCTGTCCCTTTAAATGCAAATGAGCCGCTGCTCCCGGCACAGGGGGCGGAGCTTCAAGAGCTCGTGTCCTTTTACCTCACACACACACACACACACACACACATGCACTGAACATTTCAAACACTTTTAGCCTTTTATATTCAAACCGGAGTCAGACAATGATGGAGAGACTCAAGAAGAAGTGACCACTAGAAAATAATAATAAAAAAGAGGACACATTAACAATAGTAAACTAAATTGTTTTTGGGATTCTGAGGGTTAAATGTGTGTGGGAATTGTGTTAGGTATGCAATGTTTGTTTGATGTATCGGAGTGCGGCCGCGCCTCCAGCGCTGAATATCTGTGTGTTGCCCGACGGGGTATAAACCTTATATATCTGTCATACACGTTGTTGAACCGGGGTCTTGTGGATTTTTCGTTAATGTACAATTATTTTAAGTTTATACATGTGCAGAATGATTGCTTATTTTGCTGATTTAAGGGGTTTCTTCACCCAAAGTAAGCTGGCCGCTGTCTGTAATCACCCCAGTAGGGATCAGATCCGCCCGTTACCTTATGTTTTGTGTGATGTACTTTTCCCTTGCTTTTTTTAGTGTAAGGCAAATTGTTATAAACGATTGAAACGGCATTTTTCACGTATCCCCTGAAATCAGTCCACGTACCCCTGGGGGTACGCGTACCCCAGTTTGACAACCGTGGTTTTAAGGCATTTTTTCAAGGATAAAATGTTTAACCCTCTAGGGTATTTCATTTATGACTCACACTCAGGACTTTCGGGTCAAAAATGACCCGGAGGGCGGGATTCAGATATTTTTTTCCCCAGCAAAATCAATGAAATGTATTTTTGTTCAATAATATTTTTTCTTTTTTTCTTTGGTGTTTTGAGAGAATTTGATGATAATAATTAATATTTATGCAATAATTAAGATCCATTTTTTCCCCATTGAATATAATAGATTTTTTTTTATTTAATTTTTTATTAATGCTGTATTTCTGGTTAAAGTAGAGACTAGGCCTATAGAAAACTATTTTTTAAGTCAGATTGGTGTCATCTGGTGGATGTAGTTAGCATAATTATTGTGCAATATCATATTTTAAGAAAGGCTTGTGAATTCTAGTTGTTTTTGCACATATTTCCCTATTTTTTTTCAGGTTGTGGATTTTAATATATAATAAGAGATTCTCAAATACTATTTTTGTAAAGTTTTTTGTTTGTTTGGTTGGTTAATAATTGCTTTTATTTCACACATTTCCCAAAATTAGCTTTTGGAATGACACGTGTTCATTTGTGTGTGCGTGTGGTTTTGTGTGTATAAGTGTGTGTGTGTGTGTGTGTGTGTGTGTGTGTGTGTGTGTGTGTGTGTGTGTGTGTGTGTGTGTGTGTGTGTTTTTTGTCTGTTTTGCACTCTTGATGTTTTAGAGATTCACCCCTTCACTGTTGAGTCCTTTTTTTTCTGCATCCTGGCTGATTTGTAGATTGTATGCACAATTTTTTTTTCATATTTTTGCCAATTTCCCATTCATTTCCTATGGGGGTCATTTTTGACCCGAAGGTCCTGAGTGTACCTATTTTTTTTTACGACCACTTAGACTTATCAAATCCTGTCCCCAATTTTTTTGGGTGTTCATATACCAAGTACCAATAAAGTCACCAAGTTTCGGGCAATTCCGATGAAGCTACGATTTAAAAAAAAAATAATATTTAAACGCTTCGGGCCATTTTTGACCCGAAATACCCCAGATTAAATATGTCTTTTTGGTGATTTAAGCGATAAAATGATTGACTACATGGGGACTTTAAACGTTGATTCGACATGATCATGATTCGTTTGAGGAACTGGCCTTTTCTAACACACTCCCTTTGGGGGGGCACTGTGGGATTGCTTCATAATCTCACCGCAATAAGATGTGTGTGTGTGCCACCCTTTCTAAACCACCAAGAGTGCGTAATCACAAGGCACAGAGACGTCTGTAATGACACACACCCAGCCCAAAGAAGCAGCCAAACAGTGATCAAATCAAGTGTCTGAATCCTGTTACTTATTAATCTCTCCTCATTAGATTTATGAGTGGTTCAAACATCAGCGTAGATGTTGAATATCACAGGCAACGGCCCTGTTTGACTCAAAACCACACTTCTTTCCAGAGATCAACATGTGGTGTGTTTGATCTGACGTGTTGATGTGTGTTTACACATCCTGGTGAGAGCATTTACCCATGATGCATCAGTTATCTTTGGACTTTTGATCTTTGAGATGATAAACGGGCTAAATGAAAGAACGAGCACGTGGGAAAAGCATGCACTGAATGTGTAGATTTCCTTTTTATTCAGGATTTCTTGTATATTAGTGTGTTTTATTCTTGCCTTTGTTGTTCATTGGTGCAAAATCATGAACTTTCCCTTCCAGACGATGATCTAATTTTTCCAACTGATCAGCTCCATTCTTTAAAGGGTCAGTGTAGTTGATCTTTATATACAGCATCTGTGACATGCTGCTGATTAACCCTTGTGTTGTGTTGCGGGTCAATTTGACCCGTTTCGATTTTCTAGTTGTTGGAAATACTGGTTAACCTGCTATTTTTCTTGATATTTTGTGACTTTTTGTCATTTATCATCATGAACATGCATGCAAAGTTTCAACATGCTGATGTGTTTTGACATATACAAACAAAATTACCTTTGTGATGTTTGCGGGTCAATTTGACCCGCATATTTTAACGCTCCAAGGCAACTATACCGACCCAAAATAATAACATTTATTGGTTATATTTTGTTATTGTGGCTTTTTACTACCTTATGAAGCTAAAAAATGAGCTTTTCCATACTTGCGTTTGTGTCAAGTTGACCCTCATAGGGAACTATTCAAAAGAAACTGTACAGATACAAAATAAAAACATTTATTTTATGTATGGCATTGGCAGAGCACTTCAACTCCAGCTCTAAAGTGTAAGTGTATCTAAAAGTGCTCTAACCGTAACCAAACAGCACGTGTGTGAAGTGCAAGAGCTTCATATGCAGAAAACACACACTTGCTGTGCGCTCATCATGTCAGAAGTAACTTCTTGACTTTATGAAATGAGTCTACAAAACAAAAGATAAGCCAACTTAGGAAAAGTAAACATTATTTTCATTATACAGCTAAATTTAATTGTTCAGTTATGATGTTCTAAGCATAAAATGTAAAAAAAAAAATGAAAACGTAAAAAAAATGTTTTATCAAATTTTGTCAAAACAAAAAAAATGGCTAAAAAACATTTTCATAAATAATGTTCATTTTTTTTATTTTTTTTATGTTTGACAAATGTTGATATTAAAAGTTTACAATTGGTACCTGAATCTTTGTTGTTTTTCATAGTGTAATTTTTGAGGAATTGTATTGAATCCAATTAGGGTCCATTTGACCCGCACCATAAAGGGTGTACACAGAAATCCAACAGTGCACGAGGGTTAACACACAAGATAATAATCAAGAATAAACGTTTTCAAAGGTATTTTACATGTTAACATGAGGCTAGTGTGATAGAAACACAATACTGTATGGAACGTGTTTTACAAACATACAAGCTTCACATTGCTTATAAAAAAGTCCCCTAGTGGTGAAAATCAAGCTTCGTTAGAAAAAGTGCTATATAAAAAATTATTTATTATTAATATTTATGTAGCTTTTTTTACAACACAGAGTGTTTCAAAGCAGCTTTACAGAGATAACAGGAAAATAATGCGGTGGATAATGAGTGGAGGCGGGGCTCATTTGCATATTCATAAACCGCATATACTAGTGATTTTGAATTGGGTTTGAGCGTGAGGTGTGTGTTTGTGTGTAGGTAAGAAGCAGGACGTGTGGTATGTCGTGGATCTGCTGACCGGTGAGAAGCAGCAAACGCTGACCTCCTCCTATGCTGAGATGTTCTGCCCATCTTCATCTCTGCTGTACCTCGGACGCACAGGTGAGACCGGTTCCTGTTCCTCGATCTCAGTTTCAGTTTCAGATCAGCTCTGTTTGTTCGTCTACATGAGCAGGAAGAACAAAACACACTTTAGGAGTAGTAGCGCTTCCAATTGAAATGACGCAGGGCTGTAGTCAAGAGCAGGGGTTCTCACACATTTTGGAGCCAGGGACCCTTACAGGGGAAAAACATTTCCAAGGACCCCCTCATATTTATAACAGTGATTGAGCCCATATTTAATGTGGTCATATGCAGGAAGTTTTAAATAGCTTACTGAGGTCCAAAAAGTGATCTTGCTAGGGGGGTTCGGGGACATGATTTAGATTTTCTTGATCTACACGTGCATTTTAAGGTGTTTTAAGGCCCAAAAATTTGATAATTAAAGCTTTAAAAGCATGTCAGTGGGCAGTGGCATACTTTTTTTTTTTTTTCAAGCAGACGACAGTTTAAATTTGACAATGAATGATCCACATACAAAATGTAAATGCAGAATGTATATGATTATTGTTCACATGTACATCAGAACACAATCACATATTCCAAACAGCAATGGCTTTAAATGAGAAATGTTTCAAGGATTATTTTGCATAGATGTTAAATTCCAATATTTGAACACATTCGAGGTACACAAATATAGCTTATATTTATACAATAATAATGCCAATAGGTTTAATAGGTGCTTGTGTTGTTAAATTGAGCTTATATCCACTGTAATTAGCGAAAACACATACAGTATATCTGTGTTCAATAGGAATCCATAATGTTAATCTCATCCTGGGCACAGTATGCTTCTCCTGACCTGTATTTCCTTTCCCAAAGCTGAGCTTTGCAAACTGATTGTTTCTGTCGTTCGTTTAAAACTTCTATCTTAGCTGTTTAGTTTAGCTATTTAGGCCTACATCTTATCTCGCACTTTATGGCCGTTCGTTAACTGAAGCGTCGTGCGGGAATTCGCGCTCGGCTTGCAGCTTCTGTGAACATATAAGCCCGCCTACTTTGAATTCATCTCAGACTCAAACATTTTGACATTGACGAGCTGTTAGCATTGCTGTAGCGAATAGTAGAAAATATTTGGCAAGACCAGTGGCCGAGACCGAGACAAGTCCGAGTCCGAATACCAGCGAGTCCGAGACCCTATACATATAGTCGAGTACTATAGCCAAATGCTGCAGTACTGACTAGCGGTGTAGCGATACCCTCATGTCAGTACTCGACACATATCACGATACTGAACTCACGACACCATATTATTGCGATACTCCAAGACATTAGATAAAAGGTAACAAAAAATGTTCTGTTGATTAAAATGCTGAATTGTGTGTGTAAATGAATAGTGTTGGACTCGGTGCTGGAAACCCAAAGCACAGGACAATAGAGACGCCAGAATAACAATATTCATGATCCTGAAGCTGAAAACACAGAATTATTGTAGACGAATATTCTTGCACTCTATAAAATGTCCTCCAGTATTCTCTATTTACAATGAAAACATTTTTCAACAAAAGTTGCAGTTCTTGTGTTTTTCATTCCTTCCGTGAGTTTGCTTGTTAACAGCAGGTGTTCATCACTAATCCTCAATCATCAGATGTATTTGTACAGACGTCACATGAGAAACATTTACGGCCCGAATAGGGCTTAAAGGATAATTCCGGTATTTAACACCTTGAGTCTATATTGTAGTTTGTTTTGGATGAACAAGAGTGGTGGACAACATTTTTTTGACAATGGTTCCTCTCTCGAGTTTTTGACTATAAAAGAATTGGCCATGGACCCATTTAACATTGGAGTCAATGTGCATGTCCGAAAATGTCATTAAAACAGCCAATAATGTTCGTTTACAAAACTGTGCAACTCACTGAGTGGTTAGTGGTGTTCGTTGATGATTATAAACAATATATCGTCGCAATATATGATTCCAATCCGTTTATTTTGCCATAGTGGAACAATTTTTTCAGAACCGTGTAACTTCCGCTCAATATTTGAATCTGAAGCGTTAGCACACTCCCGACCACTTGATGGCGATTACCGATGTTTATGTCTCGCGGGACACTCACGGTCACAGTCGAGTTCAACTTCATATTACAAGTAACAATTAATGAAGGTTTTGTGTGTTTATTTGGCTTACTCTCCCGGAGCACAGTTGCTCTGCCCGCTAGCCTTATGAGAAACGGAAGCGAGCAAAAAGACTACATCGACCAAATGTAAACAGCCCCCTTTCCGTTTCCGGTAGCGCATTTATATTAACGAGCACTCAGTCCTTCAACAGAATTCAATGGGATTTTACAAAATGACGAATAAAACACGATAGAAACTGTATTTCGCAACACTTTTTGTTTCTGGAACATCAACTAACATCACCAATCACTCGGTGAGTTGCACAGTTTTGTAAACAAACATTATTGGCTGTTTTAATGACATTTTCGGACATACCCATTGACTCCAATGTTAAATGGGTCCATGGCCAATTCTTTTATAGTCAAAAAGAGAGGAACCATTGTCAAAAAAAATTTGTCCACCACTCTTGTTCATCCAAAACAAACTACAATATAGACTCAAGGTGTTAAATACCGGAATTATCCTTTAAGTATCAGTCTTGTGCTGTGCTGATCCACTGGTTGTGTTGTTCCCTTAGAATACACAATCACGATGTACGACACCAAGAGCCGAGAGCTTCGCTGGAACGCCACTTACTCCGACTACGCCTACACGCTTCCGGACGACGACACCAAATACAGTGAGGACCCGTCAGCGGCCGTTTGCAAGCCCGTGCAGACCTCTTCCCCGTAACACTGTTGTCCCTGTGCTCTTCCAGATATGGCCCACTTCGTGTCCAACGGGGACGGGCTGGTGGTGACGGTGGACAGCGAGTCCGGCGACGTGCAGTGGGTCCAGAACTACAACTCTCCAGTGGTGGCCATCTACATCTGGCAGCGCGAGGGCCTGCGCAAGGTCACGCACACCAATGTGGCCGTCGAAACTCTGCGCTACCTCACCTTCATGTCCGGAGAGGTGGGCCGCATCACACAGTGGACGTATCCGTTTCCCCGCGAGAAGAAGACCAAAGATAAACTCCTGTAAGATAAGACCGAGTACTTGTTTTATAGCTCTTGTTTTTCTGTATGCCATTTTTTTTATTTGCTTCATTTCCAGAAAAAAATTTGGTAACACTTTATTTTACAGTGTCCTTGTTACATATGTTACATGTACTTACCGTAGTAATAACAGTAAATTATGCATATTTACATTTAGGGGTAATTCAAATGTAGGCGCACGCTCACAAATCCGCTCATTTTTTCCAGACGCAACGAGAACTTTTCAGAACGCCGCAAACGCACTGCAGGTCATGTGACAAGAACCAACCAATTAGCTTCACCCTTTCCGTAACAACATTGAGAGCTCAGTCAACATGGAGGACACTACGGGTGTTTATTCTCTTCTCCGTAAATAAATCTTGTAGCAGAGCTTCAGCTAGCGCTTCTCGTGGTGGAAAACCATTAGCTACTAAAACCTCCTCGTCGTTGTGGAGAGCGCAACGGGAAAATCGGACCGAATTTTACTATTAATAAAATATAAGCTAATGTGCATTGTAAATGTCAGTAATTTATCTTTTTTGACTCGTTCTTTACGAAGAACAATAAAAAAAAAAACAATTTAAAGCCTGAAATATGTGAGGTTTATAGTTTCATAACATCTTTTTTGTCAAAACTTTATTTGAACTTGTACATGTTAGTAGATCACTTTTTAAATGTTATTATTTTAATGTTTATGTAAACTAAAGATGCATATCGATGCTAATTTTATTTGTTATTTGCTGGTTTTTCGACATAAAACTTTGTGAATTGATTTCATTGTGTAGTATTAGTAGTTTCTGAACAGAATTCTGTGCTAAACATTTTTGTAACTATAATCATGAAATGTTCGTGCCATTTCATCTCTAGTTATGATCAACTACGATCAACTATAATTGTGTCTTTACAGTATAATATGCAAAATACAATTTGATTAAATTTATGAAATTGACACAAAAGATGATGCATGCATATAGTTAGGTTAAAAAAATGGCTTTATAAAGGTAAAAATGCACATATTAGGTAAAAATCAATTGAAACATATTGGAAAAAATAATTTCTGTCACTGCTGTGAACTGACCACCACACAGAGTATGAAGAATATCCACAACTATAGCGAGTCGGCTGTCCACGACCACGTCCTAAACCTGCCAAAGTACCAGCACAATAAACTCAGCAAAATATCGTCTAATAATCGTTATCGAGAAAATCCCAGAATATATTGAGATATTATTTTTTGTCAATATCGCACATGCAACTAACCCTCAACCAAACCCTAACCCTATAGATGTAGTTCATTAATATTACTCAGAACTTAAACCGTAACAAGGACACCTTAAGATAAAGCGTAACCCAATAGTTTTAATCATCAACAGTGTTGGTCATCATGTCCTGACGCAACCTCTCGATCCTCTTCTATGTTTACTTGCCAAAACCACATGTACTCTAGTTTGGCTCTGGCTGAGCTGACGTGATTTGACTTGTCTCCAATATCTAAGCCACATCCTGTCTGTCTTTCGAGAAGTGCGGGGAAGAACTGATTCTGGAAATTGTAGTATGAAGTAGTAATACACAAAAATCACAAATGTGTTGTTCATAAGATTGTAAGAATGCTCTTGTTACACAATGTGTTGCAGTAAGAGGTCTACACTTATTTGATCAGATGAGCTTCAGTATTAGCAGATACTCAAGCTTGCATTATCTGTGTCTGACTTGAAAACATGCTATCAATCCGCCCCTAGCTTTCAGCAGAAACCCTCTTTGTGGTGCACAGTTTAAAGCAGATCACATACACTGTATGGACACAATAACTGGGACACCTGGCAGGGCCTGTAACAACATCGCATTCTCAACACACAGACATTAATATGGAGTCGGTCCCCTAGAACCGCTCCCACTCTTCCTGGAAGGCTTTCCACAAGATTTGGGAGTGTTTCTGTGTTCATTTAGTAGAGCTTGTGTGAGTTCAGCAGTGCCTGATGTTGGCCTGGTTAACAATCTCGGTTCCAGTTCATCCCAAACGTGTTGGATGGGGTTGAGATTAGGGCCGCTCAAGTTCTTCCACACCAAACATGTCTTCTTTACGAACCCTGCTCTAGAGTCCAGTGGCGTGTGCTTTATACACAGGGGTGCACATAACTGGTACGCATGCGCGACAAAAATCAGCAATGCGTAATGCCACTTGTGTTACTACGCGCCTTTGCGTACTTTAAGGGTAACTGTCGCCAAAATGCGACCTATAGGCAGTGTTCATTTCATTTATTCACAGACGAAAACGAGACGATAACTGAATAAAAACCCGTTCTAAATGACGTCCACTATGACAAAAATGTATTGATATTTTCGTCAACAAGTAAAAACTAGACGAAAGTGTTAGGGAGGGACGATTGGGGAAGTGATCCAGTCAGAACTGATTTGTGTGTGGTAGATGCGCACATGTGAACTGTAGCGTGCTGATCTACCGGCGGCACACGAGTTGGCACGCGCTTGATCTCAAATCGTAAAAAAATTTAAACGTCTGGGAGAAACTTAGAGAAAAGCAGACATATGGATAGATCTGAATAAGAGTGACGACGCGAAAGAAAGCTTTATTCGGTGTCTGTGCAAACACACACACACACACACACACACACACGACCCGAAGCGTGCAGCCCTGGGAGGCGCACAAGAACTGAATTGAGCTCTCTTTCGAGTCTGAATGGACAAATACACACAACGTCATGTATAAATGTCCGTTCTGGAGAGTATTCACGTAAACACAGTCGGTTATGTCTCTACAGAACGCACAGTGCATCCGATATCTGCACACTCGGTCTTAAAGTGACAGTGCGTGATAAACCTAATGCCTTCTGTACACTTAATATTGATCAAACAACTAAATAAAAAGAGAAAATGCACTGCTCTTTAATATCTTTAATAAGGATTAATTATATATACTTGAACAATCAAATAACACTTCAAATACATTTTTTCCAAAGGTGTTTTCTATCATTTTTAAAGTAAATTAAAGTGTTCGTTTTTCTTTAATAAGTTTGGTTTTAGTTATTTTTATGCTATAAAATCGGGAATGTGACGTCATGATTGACAGCTGTTGCCACGCTACATATGGGTGTGAGCAGCAAACACCATCTCCTGGTGCTCACCTGAGTAACTCACTGAAAAGGTTTAGGGATGCATCGATCCGATATTCAGTATCGGGATCGGCTCCGATACTGCCATTTTTGCTGGATCGTGTATCGGTCAGACGAGGCCGATCCAAATCCGATATTGTGCGTTAGTACGTATACTATTCTGTGCTATTGTTAAGCCCCACAAAAGGGACAAACGCATTATAAAGCATCATAAAGTTGTCCTGCACTATATTATAAGTGTTCTGAAGCCATTATATAGTATAATGTGAGATAGAAATGAATATTTAAGTCATTAAATTCAAGATCACGTACACTTTTCCCTCCGCTGCGGCTGTCAGTCATTCTCCATTCAGCATCAAACAGCGCGTCGCGTTCGGTTACGAGTCTACACGATGAAAAACTCTCTCCAAGATGATTCAAAGTTACTATAATTATACTTGATCTGTATATAAAGGTCTTTGGTTTTGCATTAAACAACTTTATCTTGCTGGACTTTATTGCTGTACCTTAATCATGTTACTTTCTACCGGGTGTCTCTCACAACACTGGAGTCAGAGCATTATAATTGTTCTTCACGCGCACAGTAACTGACATTTAAAACTTTTAAAAGAAAATGCTCAATAAACTATTGCATAGATAGATACTGTATAATACACTACGCATCAATATGTCTTTCCTTTGTGATTTGAACTTTTGAATGCGGACTCGAAGCGCAGCGCGCTGTGACTCGTGTTGCTTCAAGCGCATCATTCTGCTCTCGGGATGCGCATAAGCATTCTGTGCCGCACTGTATTGGGGCCTTTCATATCATAATACAGCGACGCAATGAACGATTATTAATAGCCTTTTTAGTTCTGTCCTATATATCATATGTTGCTGCCTCATTAAAACGCTGTGCTATACATTTAAAACATGTCTCAATTTTATAGTAGGCCTAGGCTATATAAAATAATTTATCTTTTGGATTTTTGTTATCTTGTTTTTCATGAATGTATTTTACAACAATACAAAGAGCAATGTGTAATGTTTTACCAAATTTAGTGTTACACTTATTGTCTCATATTTGTTCCCCACTAAATGTTTTTTCATGTTCAGATTTAATACAATTATTGTGCACTTGTGATTTTTTTCTAGACTAAATTTTACTGCTAAATTAACCACTAATCTAGTTTATAATAGCATTTTTGTCACAAATTATGATCATATTTTTCTTTATAATAAAGTTGTCTGTATTAAGTAGATTGTGTTTAACACACAAAACTGTGATTATCAGTTCATAGAGTTATAGAAATTCTACTTGATTAAAAAGAAAAAAACTGTGCTGGTATCGGATTGGTATCGGTATCGGTCGATACTCAGAATGTCTGGTATCGGATCGGATCGATTCTGAAAAAATGGTATCGTTGCATCCCTAAAAAGGTTATGTGCACCGCTGGTTATCCCACGCGTAGCATCGCACTTCGTGATGTGAGGTCGCATACGCCGCTGCTCGCCGTGAAAACCCACTCCGTGAAGCTCCCGCCGCACAGTCTGTTCGCTGCTGTTAATGCCAGTGTGGATCTCTACAGCTGAGCACTTGCCATTGTTACGCACTATGCATCTCGGCACTCATTGGCCGGTTCGCTCTGTGGCTTTACGTGGTCTTCCGCCTTCCTAAACACTTCCACTTTCAGATAATACCACGTACAGTTGACTGACATTTCAAGAGCTGGCTTATTGCACAGGTGGCGTCCTATCACAGCTTGAATTCAGTGAGCTCTTCAGAATGACACATTTCTGCACAAATGTTTGGAAAAGTGCTTGATTTTCTACACCTGTGGCAATAGGTCTGATCGAAACAAGTGCATTCAATAATTAAGTCCCCCTTTAGTCAATAATTATATCCCTTAAAACTCATCTTTGATCACCAAAATTACATATTTAAATCTTTTTTCCTTGAAAATATGTCTTCATGCCTTAAAATATCTTGAATGTAACTCGACACCCTTGCCTCATTTAGTATGCGCGGTTCTATAAATATGCAGATGAGCCCCGCCTCCACTCACTCACTCAGAGATGCACTGGTTGGCGATCACACGTTGATCTGATTGGTTACAAGGTAGTGTGTGACGTCAGAAACACCAGCGATTTCACACCGTGTTTTTGAGACTGTCTTTTGTTCACTGCAGTTTTAATACTCAGCAATGCTGTCGACTTATGAACTTACACATGCTTTGTCTTAAAGCAGATTAAAAACACCACATAGACACATAAACAACATTAAACACTTGATTTACACCACAGGGTGGACTTTAAGAGGTGCGTCCCATAAATATGCATGGATAAATAAAGATTAGCCGTTGTATTAAACCTAGCAGTTCCTTGATAAGCTATTTACAGGAAAAGTGTGTAACTGTGGAAAGCAAGCTGTGAGTAACGCTCTGTGTCCGGCTGGTGTCTGACAGGTCCACGTTATATGTGGGGAAGCACTCCACCGGTCTGTACGCGTCTCCCTCACTGGTGCATGATGGGGTCACTGTTGTGGTGAGTGCCTTAAAAACCTCAATTATGGGTTTCCTCATATGTGCTTAGATTGATTACATATTTATGTCTTCTATGAAGTTGTCTATAATTGAACTATAATTGCATTGCCCGTTGGTTTCTAAATACAGGTCAATATTGTGACTCTTATTTCTGTCTATTATTTATTAAAATGATTAAAATGCCATTTTAATTACTTGATTTTTTTTTTATATGAAGAGTATGTTTTAATTTTTTTTTTACTAAAATTCATTTTCATATATATTTTTGGGCATAAATTGAAAAATGTCAAAAAATAAGACAAGAGTGTGTGTGTTAATGGCATGAGATGGTTTTCAGAAGCATATGAATACAAAGAACTTGAATTTTAAACAGATTTGTCTTTTTCTTAATCATAGACTACCTCATTATCCCATATATCATTTTCAGAGTGTTATGAATGGAATGTGGGAAATAAAGTAGGACTTTGGGAAAATATTTGCAGTGAGTGCTGCAGTAATAGATGTTTTTTGTTTGTTTGTTTGTTTGTTTTTAAATACAGATTTTGACATTATTATTGAGGTCTGAAAAGTCCCTAGTGCTGTTCTAGTGCATGCATGCTCATAACAAGTGTGTGTGTGTGTGTGTGTGTGTGTGTGTTTCAGCCCCGTGGCAGGACGTTTCCCATGCTGGAGGGTCCCAGTAACCAGGACTCGAGCGTGGAAGATGAGCAGGAGTGTGTGATCACCCCCAGCACAACAGTGAAGTTCAGCGCAGCGCTGAGAGAGAGGAACCGCATCAACTTCATGAGGAACTCGCTGCTGCTGATAGGTGTGTGTGTGTGTGTGTGTGTGTGTATCACGCCCTCTAGTGGAGACGCTGTGCTGGTGTTGAACAGACTGATGTGTGCTCAACGGCAGTGTTTCTCTTCCTCAGGTCACCACGAGACGCCACCTGACGCTCATAACAAGATCCTGGAGAAGTTTCCGGAGAACATCCCTCGCCAGCACGTCAACATCATTCCTCCGGCCACAGAGAAGACCATAGAAGAGGTACAGGACAACATCAGCACACACACACCACTGGCTTTCACAAGTCACATGTGCAATGGAGTGTCACATGGAGAGAATGTCTGATCACCAGACACGGGACTTTCACTATGTAGAGCCCTTTAGATCACCTTATTATTATTATTATTATTATTAGTCAAATGTCTGTGATGGTTTTATTAAAAAATGTGTAGCATGGCTTGGAAAAGCCTCTGTCTGACAGATGTTTTCAAGTGCGTCACATTTTCATACACCCTCAAAGTGTGTAATGCCAAAGCTGACATAATAATAAATGCATAAATAAATATACGAAGAAATGTAAAAAAAAATATATATATATATATTATTTTATTTCCTTATGTACACTTTTTATAATTACATTTATTTATACATTTAATAATTTCTATATGTCTTCCTCTGTATGCTAATGAGGGGGCGTGTTTTACCTGAGATTGTCGTCCTGTATACACACAGTTATGGCGATATTAAATAACTTAAACCGTGATATTAGATTTTGGATATGTTGCCCATCTCTGATCATTGTGTGACGTCCACAAACCTCGTGCGTTTTGTTCGGTCACCACAAGGTGTCGCTGTGGCCTCAAAGCTTCATCACTGCAGAAATAAATAAATGAAAAAATAAATAAATGTGGGAAAAATTACAATTATAAATAAATTAAAAAATAATTATAATTTTTTTTTTTTTTTTTTTTACATTTCCTTGTATATTTATTTTTGCATATTTATTTATGTATTTTTTTTATTATGTCAGCTTTGGCATTCCATACCCAGGCTGCATCTTTTCCGTTATTCTGTTTCTGATTGAAATAAATGGTATTTGAAAGGTTATAGGGCTGAATGCAGTGTGTCGTCTCTCGATGATGTTTGTATATGATACTGGGGAAAAATATGAATATGATCGATTCAGTGTAAACAAAATAAATGAGTGGTTCTTGTGTTTCTCTTTCCTTCAGTGAGTCTTGACTACAGAACATAAAACATGCAAGATTGCCCAGAAAAACTTTCACAATTTGTATTAGAAGTACAGCAGAATAATGTTGTTTATGTTTACAGGCGCTGTACAGATAAGCTCGATTATTATCTGTATCTGCCATGATAGCCTGATATGTCAATGGCAAACTGTGTTTCAGAAAGTGAACGAGAGCGGGATGGAGGACAGCCATCCGCTGCCGTCGTCGCTGCAGGAGAAGCCCGGCCGTGTGCCGCGCGCGGAGACGCCAGTGGACTCCATGCTGAAGGACATGGCCACCATCATCTTCTGCACCTTCCTGCTGGCCGGCTGGGTGGCCTTCATCATCACGTACCCCAAGGTGAACACACCCCCCAGAAGACATGACTGACCGTTAGAAAGCTACTCACTCGGTCGATGAGGGGATTAAGCAAGTCCAGATGTGTTTGGGACATGGCTTTTGTAAAATGGTATTGTGTGTGTGTGTGTGTTCAGAGCATGCAGAAGCAGCAGCAGCTCCAGCACCAGCAGTTCCAGCAGCAGATGGAGGAGAAGCTCGAGCTCCTGCAGCGCCAGCAGCTCGTCTTCCAGCCGCCCGCAGACCCCGAGTTCCTGGAGGCGGGCCGGACCCGGTGCGAGAGCTCGGCCCACAGCAGCCCCAACATCACCCCGCGCGCCTCCAACCACTCCGACCTCTCCCTGCCCGACGCGGCACACTCCGCCGTGGAGCACGACGACACCGGTCAGCACTCACACACACACACATACACACACCACCAGCCAAACGCCTGGATCGAGACATTTTTCAAGTCATCTTCATTTATATAGTGCTTTTAACAATGTAGATTGTTTCAGAGCTGCTTTACAGAGATAAACGTATAATTTAAGGTAACAGATTGTTTTGTCTTTATAGCTGTTCTTGAATAATGTTATTATCCAGCTAAAGTTAGTTTTGATTGATTCACTTCCGTTGAAAGGATCATTAGTTATTAAATTAGGGGCCGCTAAGACGACACCGTTCTCTCTACACAGACTTTAAACTGAACCTGTGAGAAACACTGATGGCGCTCACGTGCGCATTAAGAATTCATTCTATAGTTATGTGCGTTTGAATATATGTGCGCATGTTTGTAATTCTCTACAAACCAAGCCTTAACAAATTACTGGTCCTGGCTATAAATTTGATACAGACTTTTATCACTTTGGGGGAGAGACACAAAACCGAAATTATCTCAACAACGCTTTAATCACATAAATTCAGCCCCAAAGACTTGTTTATTTCTATACAAGACATTAGTCAGATTACACAGAGATTTAGGGCCCTATCACACACACACACCCGGCGCCACGCAAGTGTGTTCTGCTAGTTTCAGCCCGACGCACTTATCATTTTCACGTCCTGTCCACGTTGTTTAAATAGCAAATTCTCTTTGCTAAAGAAGCAAGACTTCTTTCAAAAACAAAACTTTTGACAGGTAGTGTCTCTCCATGTGATCTCGTTTGCCGTGTGTGTGTGTGTGTGTGTGCCTGTCTCTCTCTCTCTCTCTCTCTCTCTCTCTCTCTCTCTCTCTCTCTCTCTCTCTCTCTCTCTCTCTCTCTCTCTCTCTCTCTCTCTCTCTCTCTCTCTCTCTCTCTCTCTCTCTCTCTCTCTCTCTCTCTCTCTCTCTCTCTCTCCATCCATCCATCCATCCATCCATCCATAAGTGGCTATTGGTTGACTTCTGTTTTTGACTCTGCTCTTTTCTTGTGACTGCAGAGGAAGAGTCCAGCATGGTCCGGATTGGGAACATCACGTTCAGCCCCAGAGATGTGCTGGGACACGGAGCGGAGGGGACGATTGTGTACAGGCAAGTCCGCTTTATATAGGGATCGAAAATCAATTCCAATCAATCGAATTCTGGCGCGGCTCTTAAAGGAATGTGAGCGGACGCTCTGATTGGTTTATTTCACGTTACGCCCAAACCACATGAGTGGTTGAAGTGACTTCAGACTGACACATGTTAGATTTGCGTCGGGCGCAAGAGTCGTTTATCCCGCCGGTATAATAGCAACAGCGCCGGGATCAGTGCGTTTGATACTTGCGTTTCAGAACGTTACAATAGAGCCCTATGTGTGAATATCTACGTTGTTGTTTTTACCTTATTGGAATCAAAATTAGGAATCGATAAGAATCGGAATCGTTCAAATTAAAACAACTACTTTGTAGTGTGTGTGTGTGTGTGTGTGTGTGTGTGTGCTGTCACTCTTTCAGACTCAGTCTCTCTGTGTGGTTTATGAGTGAACTGTATTGTTAAAGCGAGCGCTGTGTAATTGAAGGTGTCTTGCCTTGGGTTCAGGGGTCAGTTTGATAACCGTCCCGTGGCTGTGAAGAGGATTCTCCCAGAATGCTTCAGTTTCGCTGACCGCGAGGTTCAGCTTCTGCGCGAGTCGGACGAGCACCCGAACGTGATCCGCTACTTCTGCACCGAGAGAGACCGGCAGTTCCAGTACATCGCCATAGAGCTGTGCAGCAACACACTGCAGGAGGTACACACACACACACACACACACACACACACACACTGCAGGAGGTACACACACACACACACACACTGCAGGAGGTACACACACACACACACACACACACAACCTGTGCAGCAACACACTGCAGGAGGTACACACACACACACACACACACACACACTGCAGGAGGTACACACACACACACACACACACACAACCTGTGCAGCAACACACTGCAGGAGGTACACACACACACACACACACACACACACAACCTGTGCAGCAACACACTGCAGGAGGTACACACACACACACACACACACACACACAACCTGTGCAGCAACACACTGCAGGAGGTACACACACACACACACACACACACAACCTGTGCAGCAACACACTGCAGGAGGTACACACACACACACACACACACACACACACAACCTGTGCAGCAACACACTGCAGGAGGTACACACACACACACACACACACACACACACACACACAACCTGTGCAGCAACACACTGCAGGAGGTACACACACACACACACACAACCTGTGCAGCAACACACTGCAGGAGGTACACACACACACACACACACACACCCTGTGCAGCAACACACTGCAGGAGGTACACATACACACAACCTGTGCAGCAACACACTGCAGGAGGTACACATACACACACACACACACCCTGTGCAGTAACACACTGCAGGAGGTACACACACACACACACACACACACACCCTGTGCAGTAACACACTGCAGGAGGTACACACACACACACACCCTGTGCAGTAACACACTGCAGGAGGTACACACACACACACACACACAACCTGTGCAGCAACACACTGCAGGAGGTACACACACACACACACACACACACACACACACACAACCTGTGCAGCAACACACTGCAGGAGGTCATACACACACACACACACACACACAACCTGTGCAGCAACACACTGCAGGAGGTACACACACACACACACACACACACAACCTGTGCAGCAACACACTGCAGGAGGTACACACACACACACACACACAACCTGTGCAGCAACACACTGCAGGAGGTACACACACACACACATACACACACACACACACACAACCTGTGCAGCAACACACTGCAGGAGGTCATACACACACACACACACACACACAACCTGTGCAGCAACACACTGCAGGAGGTACACACACACACAACCTATGCAGCAACACACTGCAGGAGGTACACACACACACACACACACTGACGCTTCACTGCTGTTTCTCACACACATCAGAGACCGAGATGTATTTGAGACACTACATCAGAGCTTTAAATCTGGCCTAAAGTGCTCAGTGTAATTTCTGCAGTGTATTGTTGTTCTTTTGTAAATAATTGCTTATTTCCGTGTTGTGTTGTCTTGTGTTGTGTTGTGTTGTCTTGTGTTGTGTTGTGATGTGTTGTGTTGTGTTGTCTTGTCTTGTGTTGTGTTGTGTTGTGTTGTGTGTCAGTATGTGGAGCGGAAGGACTTTGACCGGCACGGCCTGGAGCCGGTGACTCTGCTGGAGCAAACCATGTCCGGACTGTCCCATCTACACTCCCTGAACATAGGTGACCCTCATCTGGACATCAGCGGCGCGTGTGTACTGGAGGAGCTCAGGAGTAACATCTGATCATTCACTCTCCCCGACACGTCACCCGAGACGTCTTTCTCTCTCCAGCCGAACAGAAATGAAGGTGTGTGAGGAACACACTCCAGATGTTCTCCATATAGTGACTTCAATGGTCCAGCGGGTCGAAGGTCCAGATGTGAGTCTCAGCTTCAGTCTCTCACGATCCAGCCGAGGAATAAGAGTCTTATCTAGACAAACCATCCGCCATTTTATATAGAAATAAACATTTATACACTTTATAACCACAAATGCTCATCTTGCACTCGCTGTGATGCGACACACATTACGCAATCACGTTGAAAGGTCACGCGTGACGTCGGCGGAAGAACCGGCCGAGTGTTTACAAAGCCAACGTGCAAAGACTGAGTCATACGCCATTTACAAAACAAACAAATAAATAAATAAATAAAAGGTAAAACAACGATGACGGACGATTTAGAAGTTGGAGGAGAACATGTGATGTTCGAGTCTAAGGCTATGTTTACATGGAAACGATCTGAAGAGAAAAC
Organism: Phoxinus phoxinus; assembly: GCF_949152265.1. NCBI lineage: Eukaryota > Metazoa > Chordata > Actinopteri > Cypriniformes > Leuciscidae > Phoxinus > Phoxinus phoxinus. The sequence continues at coordinate 52,424,856 of NC_136876.1, forward strand.
GCAAAAGTGGCGTTGCGTTATCACTGTTTATTCTGCGTTTAGACGAGCGTTATGGGGGGGATCTGTGTGCATATGGTGACGCAAAAGTGTGTGAGATTGGATGTAGTGTGCACTCCAGGCGGCTAGGTGGCGATGTGGAGCACTGACAGTGAAGGAGACGCTGACACAGTTCTTCATGTTTAATACGGTAAAGCCGCTGCTTTAACCCTCGCTGCTCTTCGCCTGTCGCTCAGAAATGACAGAATTTGTTAATTTTTTTTGTGAATTAAATTAATGCTATATTTTAGTTTGATAATGTTTTGTTATTATCCTGTACTGGCGCATGCCTGTGACGTAAACGCGTACGCGACGCCTTTTGCGTTTTTACCGTTTAGACGGGAACGCGACGGTGGAGCGTTTATAACATCTCCACTCTGGAGGGCGGTTTCACTGTTTTGCGTTTTTAAGCGCCAAAAACTTCGTCGCCGTGTAAACGAACGGCACATCCGATAAAATATTTGTACGTTTTCACCCGCGAGCGTTCTCGTGTAAACAGGGCCTGAGATTAGAGTTTTTCCGCCGACGTCACGCGTGACCTTTCAACGTGATTATGTAATGTGTGTCGCATCACAGCGAGTGCAAGACCAGCATTTGTGGTTTTAAAGTGTATAAATGTTTATTTCTTCATAAAATGGCGGATGGTTTGTCTAGATAAGACTCTTATTCCTCGGCTGGATCGTGAGAGACTGAAGCTGAGACTCACATCTGGACCTT
>NC_136876.1:52430608-52473108 GCF_949152265.1 Phoxinus phoxinus
GAGCTCATGTTAGTTCATACATTAAATAATGTTAACTAACGAACCCTATTGTAAAGTGTTACCATAATTTACTAAATAATTAATTGATTTGAATACACAACTAAACTTAATATTTACATCCATGTTGCAAAAAAAACATTTGCAAACTCTTTAGCGTGGTCTGAATTCTCTGATCTCTGTCTCCCACAGAAACACCATTACCGAGAGTTACCCGATGAAGTCCAGGAGACGCTGGGATCCGTTCCTGACGAGTTCGTCTCCTACTTCATCTCCCGCTTCCCTCTTCTCCTGCAACACACACATCTGGCCATGCGTTCCTGTGCAGCGGAGCGGCCGTTCCTGCCTTACTATCACTCTTCTGAACTGACTCAGACTCCGCCCACACGGACTCCTCCCACAGAGACCCCGCCCACTCTGAGCCGGCCCACAGAGACTCCCACTCAGACCCCACCCACAGAGACCCCGCCCACTCAGACCCCGCCCACTCTGAGCCGGCCCACAGAGACTCCTACTCAGACCCCACCCACAGAGACCCCGCCCACTCTGAGCCGGCCCACAGAGACTCCTACTCAGACCCCACCCACAGAGACTCCTCCCACTCAGACTCCACCCACAGAGACCCTGCCCACTCTGAGCCGGCCCACAGAGACTCCTCCCACTCAGACCCCACACACAGAGACCCCGCCCACTCTGAGCCAGCCCACAGAGACTCCTCCCACTCAGACCCCACCCACAGAGAACCTGCCCACTCTGAGCCGGCCCACAGAGACTCATACTCAGACCCCACCCACAGAGACTCCTCCCACTCTGAGCCGGCCCACAGAGACTCCTCCCACTCAGACCCCGCCCACAGAGAACCTGCCCACTCTGAGCCGGCCCACAGAGACTCCTACTCAGACCCCACCCACAGAGACCCCGCCCACTCTGAGCAAGCCCACAGAGACTCATCCCACGCAGACCCCGCCCACAGAGACTCCACCCACACAGACCCCGCCCACCGAGACCCCACCCACTCGGACCCCGCCCACAGAGACCCCACCCACTCGGACCCCGCCCACCGAGACTCCACCCACACAGACCCCGCCCACAGAGAACCCACCCACTCGGACCCCGCCCACCGAGACTCCACCCACACAGACCCCGCCCACAGAGAACCCACCCACACAGACCCCGCCCACCGAGACCCCACCCACTCGGACCCCGCCCACAGAGAACCCACCCACTCGGACCCCGCCCACAGAGACTCCGCCCACTCAGCCTGAGCTCAGCACAGTGATGCTCATACAGACAGACCCACAGGAGGCTGGAGATCCGTAGAGTCACGTGACCCGTTCAGACACTTTCCCGGGATTAGTGTGTGTGTGTGTGTGTCTGTGTGTGCGGTCTGGACCTGCAGTGTCTGGGCTGTGTCTCGCAGAGGACGCCATCGCATCTTTCAGTGCCTTACATGCTCACTCCAGACGAGCCGAGATGGAGGAGGAGAAACCCTGCAGTCGTTCCTCCTCTGAGTGAGGGAGCTTCCGTCGCTGAACACTCGACGTGAACGCCGGAAACCCACTGTGCAATGTTGACAGAGAGCGTGTTATTATATATATATATTTTTGTACATATTTTGATCATTGATAATCGGTTGAAGTGGCCATTGATTGTGCCTTTTTTTAAATGCCACTGTGTCTCGGTTCTGAAGAGTCTGATGTCTGTGATTCTGCTTTTGCTGCTGAGAGATGTTAAAGGAATAGTTCAACCAGAGATGAAAATTCACATCCATACACAGCCCCAAAATGACCAAACGTCGTGTGTTAAATCTTCTGAAGATCGCATTAGAATTTGACTTACTTCTCATTCACTCATGACTTGTAAAGACGTCACACCCGATTGGTTCTCACACATCATGTGATCAATCACAGCACGGCATCGGTGAATACTCAGTGTTTCTCAGACAAAGCTGTCGAATGGCTTCAGGAAACTTTAAACACAGTTCTTCTACTTCTGGTAAAGTTTCACATCTGATTGAGCTTTTCCTTCGCTGTCTCCAACATTACACCAACTGTATTCCGCTTTCAGAAGTTCTGGATATACGTCCAGGACACACGTGGTCATTATCCTGTATTGTGCTCATACACTTTTATATGTTGCCATTGTTTAAGAAAACATGGTGCGTTCTGGATTCTGGATAGTGCGGATACGTTTTCTTTTAGCTTCACTGTAAAAAATGCTGGGTTGTTTCAACCCAATTTTGGGTCAAATATGGACAAACCCAAACGTTGGGTTAAAAATGTGATTTAAAATGTTAACCCAACGGCTGGGTTTGTCCATATTTGACCCAAAATTGGGTTGAAACAACCCAGCATTTGGTGACTTTCTTAAATGGTTATTATAATGGAAAAGAATTGAGCTATTTTTCTAGTTTTTAGTGGACTCCTGATTTAAAACTGTGGGCTTTCTGTTATGAAATGCCAGGAAAGACTTTATTGTGTGTCAAGTACCAGAAGATGTACGGCATTACGGCATTGAGACGTGAAATGCTGCCGTTATGAACTGAAATATTCCAGATGGAGCTTTTATAATGTTACGTGTTTTTTTAATGTTCAGGATATATTTTTAAATGGCACGTTTTGAGGGGAAATGATTCAATGCAATGCCTTTTTACATGTAGTGTTAATAAAAGCTGCTATTGTGCAATGCCAAGCGAGTTTTTGCCATTCTCATATGAGTGCAAATAGCCAAGCGTATTCACTCCACCCAACATCGCTCAGATGTTTGACCTTTAGTTTAAATGACATGTAGTGTTTACTCTGTGTAATGCAGTTGTGGAGACCCAGTACGCCTCATTGCTGTTCACTAGTAAAGCAGAATCATTAGCACAACACTTTTTAACGTTTTTAAACTGGTTACATACAGCGAGTTTACACAAAAGGTCAGTTTTTATCTGTGCGTTTTCATTTCGGAGGTTATTAAGAGTGCTCGACACCATTATTTAGATGTACTTTATCACCCAACAGCAAACCGATGCTGGACCAATCACAGCCGTTTTGACAGGGCAAAGCATTTCACCGACTCGTAGCGTAGAGTTGGGTTTCTGTGGTTTGCCAGACACAAGTTCTTGCATGTACAGTCATAGACTGAAGTGATCACATGACCTGTTCAGTTCTGCTGGAGCAGTTCTGGACTTTGTCCAATGTGGAATGGAAGTACATTTAATTCAGTAATTTCACTATAGATAGCACTATAGTGAAACATATTATTAACTCTTGTTCATCAATTAACATTCAGCAGACGCCTTTATCCAAAGCGACTTACAAATGAGGAATACAGCGAGCGAGTCCTCGTGACGAGGCAACAAGTGCTCAACATACACACAGCTTAGAGTAGCATACGCCAGGGATTCAAGGAACAGGAGGATGTTTTATTTTCTGAAACGTAGCTTCGTAAAACGTAGTTTTTAACATATTTTAGATGTTGTAGAAGCTGAAATCACTGGCGGTGATCCATATTCACTCGGATACACACTCACAGTTCACCATATTCTGCTGTGGCGGAAAACAATACAATCAATAAAAAACTTTTTACAATTTTATTTATGTGTAAAAATAGGTAGCCTACATATTTCTCTTTGCTTTCCCTATAGAAATTAACAGATAACTGGATTCATATTTATGAACTTTTTGTAATTTTGTGGATAAGCGAATCAATAGTCAATAAAAAAAATAATTTTTCTATCGATTAGCTGCAATAATCTAGTGGGGGTTTTTTTTTTTTGTTATCTTCATTTGGAGACGCTTCTTAAGCTAATTTTAATGCATTTGTGATTTGTTTAATCTGTGTATTATGCAATTACGTTTTTTTATTCATTGCCACTTTTATGGTGAAATTACTGGTTTTCAAATATATGTATGATGATGCATCAGATTACATGAAAATGGGTAACACTATTTAAAAAAAAAAAATCATAAATTTTTATTGTTTATTTTATTTCACAAGAAACAGATGTTAATGAACTAGCAAATATAAAGGTAACACAATCATACAATTGTCCTCATAAATACTGGATTAGCAGAGTTTTCTTATTATTGCAATATTTCTGCATATTCGCCATCAGAAAGGTCAGATGTGTGTGGGAATACATATTTAATATCATATCTAGATCAGGTTCTGTCAATTCCCCATTGCCCAGTGATCACATGAGGAGCTAAAGCTACACTGTGAGCATGAACTGGATGTCATCAGTTTAATGATCAGATTGTCTCTGTTCTTCCACTGAGAGTCCATATGCACAATATTAACCTGGAAAACCATGTGTTGATGATAATGTCATGTACGGGTGAAACTCGGAAAATTTAAATATGGTGCAAAAGTTCATTTATTTCCGTAATTCAACTTAAAAGGTGAAACTAATATATTATATAGACTCATTACATGCAAAGTGAGATATTTCAAGCCTTTATTTGTCATAATTTTGATGATTATGTCTTAGTTTATGAAAACCCCAAACTCAAAATTAGAATATTGTGAAAAGGTTTCCATAAGCTGCAAGCCATAATCATAATCAAACAATACAATGAAGGAGATTGGTTCAATAAACAGAAACTCAAAATATTAAGTTATCTGAACCACATTAATCATCTAAGTTGATTTGACAAAAGATAAAACGTTGTGATAACAAATCCTAAAAATATTTTTAAGTGCAGTAAATTATGCATATTGCATGCAACTATAATCCTAACCCTATAGGCCTGCATAATATTACACTGTAAAATAAAGTGTAACCAAAACTACTAAATTAACAAAAAGGCAAACAATGCTTTATGGTTGGGTGCTTTTTTTATTGTTATTATTTATTTATTTTACATCTAGACTATTTTTAATGTTCTGTTCGGTTCATATTATCGTTATTATTTTAAATTGTTGTTAATATGTTAGTTTATAATGTTATGGAAATGCTTCCTTTGATTCTCAGGAAATCGAAAGTTAAGACCGTTGTTTTTCCCTGACCAGTTCAGCAGAAATCCCGCCCAGCAACACACACACACACACACACACAACGCTTTCGCTGAACAGAGAGTCTCGCATTTACTGCACTCTCACACTCGGCGATTATTGGGTAAATCTTGAGATGTGCAAATAATCTAAACATTGTGTAAGATATATTTTATTTACACTCGTATTACACATTACTTTATCTTGTTCAAAGGGTTGTCCGTCTGGAAGATTCGTCTATGGATGTAGAGAGGAAGCGGCTGAACTCCGGTCAGTGACTCGACAACTGTGAGTTTGTGTTTAATCCCAAAATATCCTAAAATACAATTCAGCCTACCAAGCTTCGTATTTCATTTCCTAGTATCACTGTAAAGCTGCTTTGAAACAATATATATGGTTAAAAGCGTTATATAAATGAAGGTGACTGACTTGACTAACTTGGGCTGGAGACGGCTGGGCTTCATTAACCTAGGCTACTAGTTTAATCAGTGTATATCAATATACAGGCTAAATACAACTTGAATAGCCTACTACTTACCATTAGTGTGCATTTTGGTTCTGTTTTTGTGTACTTTTGTAGTCAATTATCATCCATTATCATCCGCAGATTCCGATCGCTTCGTCTGTCCACGTGATTTTCAACCGATTTATGAATGACTGGAAAATTACTACTCCACTTCACATTGTCCAGTGAAATTTAAACTTGTTTTTGACTATCAATGAATTATATTTTAATTAAATTCACATTTATTTGTTGCCACTTTTCACAATAGCCTACATGTTGTTTTAAAGCAGAAAATGCATCTACATTATAATTTAGATTGATCTGTTATCAGAGGTGACTGTCTGAGAAATGTACAATCACACAGGTGGCAAATAATGTAGGCCCATTGAAGCCCATTGGAGTAATGAATACATGTTTGTTAAAAATTATTAGGATAGAAAAAAAATATTTGTAGTCTCTTGACAGGATTCAAACTGGAACTGACATAATATTTTTAAATATTCAATATTTATTTTTAATTGAATTGATACTGCCTTTGATTATTGAAAAAAAAGTTTTTAAATTGTTTGGTTTATTTGTTTCCTGCCATCGAACTAATAGATACTCAGTGAAAGAACCATATTTTGCTTATATTTTGCATATTTGGCAAACAAGGCCGTAGCCTACAGGCCTTTCTCATGAGGTTACGCAGGTGTGCGGGAGTGGCGGGGTTAAAGCCTTTCTCCTAGATCAACATTAGTAGAATACCAACAACGAAACCGACCGACGGGAAACCAAAAGATGAGACAAATGGGTGGTGAGGTGATCAAGAGGGGGAGAAGAACATTAACATATTCTTCTCAATGCACGTTTAAGCAATAGTACCTAGATTGTTAAAATACTTTAATATCTCTATCATCACCATTCATTTCAGTTTATATGCTGTCAGATGAGACCAAACATGACATAGGCCATATTAGAACACACTAGTTAATAAACAGTATGTAGTTGAAAGCATATGTCCTGTGAAGGAAATGACGTGTCATTGAGGTGCAAATGACGCTGTCTCTCCCGACAGAACCATCCTGTGCCTGGAGTGTCCCAACAGTCCTCATTCAGCATATTGATGAAATCCCTTGCACTAGATAGGCATTAGCATATTGTGATGAGAAAGGCCATTGTGCCATGTTTAATTCAGATGAATACCTTTAAAAGGATTTTTGAAGTACTAGGCCAGTAAATAGTTCTGCACGTACAGTATTTGCTCAGCCCTACAGTTCTCAATCAGACTGTTGAAAACCTACGTTTACACTAGTGCGTTTTTGTTTTAAAACACATAACTTTTGCTACGGTTACGTCTGCCGTCCACACTACTCCGGAGTTTTCAACCCTCGAAAACTGAGACTTTTGAAAATGTTGCAAACCCCGTCAGTCAAGTCTGGACAAAGACACACGCAACCCACACTGTAAAACATTGTCCCGCAAATGAATGTTAAAATACTAGCAACAATGTTGCCAGTAATTTCCTGTTAATTGTACAGTTCTTTACTGTAATCTAGAGTATGTTACTGTTAAAATACCATGCATTAAATTAAAACTTGATTTAACTCGACCTAACTTTTTTTGCAATAAAGATATTTTCACTGGATCCGCAACTACACAGTCACCGCCTGTTAAATAACCCTTTCAACCCCACAGGGAAGTCCTGTAGTGTCCACACTACAAACAGTAAAAGTAACATTGATGCAGTGTTATAATTAGATAATTATGTGAATATGTAAGTGATTGTTGAGCATTAGTGATGAACAACTGCTGTTAACAAGCAGAATCACTGAAGGAAAGAGAAACAACGAGAACAGGAAAAAGAAGAGACAAGCAGATACATCTCGGTTACTAACGTAAGCTTGGTTTCATGAGATAACGGGAATGAGTATTGCGTCGCTAGATGCTATGAGGATAACGTATATTTTCTCTGATTTATTGAATCCTTTTATTCAATAACGCAGTTCTATTGCACTGCCATTACAGTGCAAAGATCTGCACGCGCTTATTGGGTGAGCAGAGGGAACTGCACAAGCCTATGGCGAAGCGTCGCATTTGCATGAGCCAATAAGGGTGTATCCCACCGAACCGAGCACAGAACCCATCTAAAGGGGGCAGGGCATCTGCCTATATAAGAAGCTCATTTTGCCATGCGATTCAGGTTAATTCGACTGAATCGACGAATGCCAAGTCGTGTGCGTCATAGCACGGTCGTCTACGCAATACTCATTCCCATTATCTCAGGGAACCGAGGTTACGTGTGCTGGCACACAGCCAGCCCTCCGGGACCTACACAAATATACGTTTCCCACTATTAGCCTGCACGCACAGACTGCTTGTCTCTTCTTTTTCCTGTTCTCGTTGTTTCTCTTTCCTTCAGTGATTCTGCTTGTTAACAGCAAGGTCATGGAATACGAAGTGCAAGTCTTGATGATTGCGCCTTACTGGCCCACTTTGACTTGGTTCTCAGAACTGATGTTCATCTTAACAGCCCCTCCCTGGCAGATTCCCCTGAGGAAGTAGCTTCTTTCTCTGGGACGGTGCACCCAGAGGACTTAGGTGTCCTACCCCCAGCAGTAGTTGACATCATCACTTCAGCGATGAAACTATATGTCACCGCTATTGCTGCACATCACGACGCAGTAGTAGAGGATAAGTCTCTCGGGAAGCACAACCTGATCATCAGGTTCCTGAGGGGATTTTTTTGCCTCACCTTGTGTCCTCTTGAGACCTCCCCTTGGTCTTAGCAGCTCTGAGAGAGTGCCCTTCAAGCCGCTTCAGTCAGTAGAGCTTAGAATCCTGTCCCTTAACATGGATACTAGGGGTGGAGCCGAACCCGAATACGGTATTCGGAAAGGCACAAATAACGTGTTTTTTACAAATACTTATTTCGAACAAATACTTTAAAAAATATTTGTATTCGGGAACAAGAAAAACTTTATATCAAAAAGCTGCGTTTCCTCATGAGACCGCAGTGCGTGCCCGGATGAGTGAGAGAGTGACGGACACAGGCTGCTCCACACAGCAACAGAGAGGGCTCGGCTGAGCGAAAAAACACTTAACTCCATCACTATTTTTGTTGAATAGATGTTTGTACCTTAACTGGGTTCCTGAGGCAGTTTATAACTTTCGAGAAGTGGAGTTTGATCGGGAGATTATTCCATTACGCGGCATTATTGACGTCTGCAGTCGGGTGCTCTCATGTTAGCTCTGTTTACGTAACGTCAGCTGTTTAGCGCGGTAATTTAGACAATAGGCTGTTGACAGAGTAACGTTAACGTTTGGTTAAAAAGTTTAAAAAGCTTGTGTAGTTTTGTCGAATTGTATGCACGTGTGGGAGTTATATGGTACGTAAGTTACTCTGTCTGTTGCAGACAGCACGATGTAGGCTGTAGGCTAAAATGGTATTTTATTAGTTGTTGGTTTAACCATGGATGAGGTAATGGCTGTTGTGTTATTTTCTTTTCAATGACATTCCTTGTTTCATTGCTGGATTTATGGAAAAACATCAACCAATATTGCATATCCATAATTATTATAATGGATATAATTAAAGAATACTTACACATAACGTAAATTAGAAGTGTAACGCAATTTTTTTTTTTACGCCTATTTTGAATTTTACTCGAATACAAATACAAACACTTTTCCCCCCTCAACAAATACAGATACAAATAGCGGCTCCTTTGCACACCCCTAATGGATACGTGCCCAAAGTTCCCACCACTCCTTTCAGGGACCAGGTGGTGAACTTGCAAGCACTACCCCTGGAGGAGGCAGACCCAGCCTTACCTCTGCTGTGTCCCATTCTTGCTTTGCGTTTGTACGTTGACCGCACGTAGAGCTTCAGAACCTAAGACCAGCTCTTTGTCTGTTACAGAGGCCAGCAGAAGGGAAAGGTCTCCAAGCAGAGGTTGGCCCACTGGATAGTGAATGGCATCGTCTTACTGTATCAAATGGTAAATGGACTACATTTATATAGCGCTTTCACAGACCCAATGGCCACCAAAGCGTGTTTTCTCACATTCCCACATGTTGCCTCACATTCACCCATACACCGACGGCGGTGTCAGCCATGCAAGTCTTGCTCATGGACACCTCGCACTTGGTCAGGTGGAACCGGGGATTGAACCACCAACCTTCCGGTTAGACAACCTACATGAGCCACTGCTGCCCCGGTATCAAGTATCTAAATCAAGACACTCTTAGTGGAGAGTGTCTTAACACTCTTAACGGCTTGTGCCCCCTCGGAGTGAGGGCTCACTCCACTAAGAGTGTTGCGTCCTCCTGGGCGTTGGCGCAGCCTCACTGGCAGACATTCTTAGAGCTGCAGGCTGGGCAACATCTAACACGTTTGCAAGGTATTACAATCTCCGTTTAGAGCCCGTTTCATCCCATGTACTTGCTACAAGTAGCTAGTAGAGGAGGGGACTCACTCTCTGTCTTGCTTGCTGTGCCATTCCCCTCCAAGGACGGGAAACAAATGCCTATATTTCTCCCCAGGTGAGTTCCCCACCTGGTGAAGCCTGGTAGAGTTCCTCCAGCTACTGCGGCAGAGGCACCTGATGCTAGGTTTAGCACTCGTGTGTATGACCAGAAGGTCAGCCCGTGTACTAGACTAGGTGCTCATGTCTTGTGATCCCACATGTGTTTTCTTCCACGCTACGGCTTCCCTGTTGTTGAGCCCGTGTCTTTACCTTGCCAGAGTATACTCTGCCGGTATTGATTTCCACACTTAGTGTGGCTGGCTGTACCCTCCATATTTAGCACTGCCCCAATGGTCAGTCCATATGTGTAATCTCCACATGTTACCTCCCTACGGGGAGGATGTGGTCTCCATAGCATCTCTTTCCATTTGGAATAGGCTAACTTTCCCATTGTTATCCAATACCCACTGTGTGGGTCAAAGGAACAGCAGTGACTGGCTATCTTCGAGTAAAGCCCTGTCCTTTCTTTCGTCCCAACAGGTGAGAGGGCTACAGGAGGCTTACTCGTTGGGCTTTTTGTGAATTAATAACCAACTCATCTCTTTTTTTGATTATCAAAAGCGCAGGCCCGGATTTCATTCCAGTCTCTTTTTTCAGATATTCTTCTGATAGTTCACGTAGAATCCGACCATCTACTTCCTCTTCATGAAGTTTTTCGATGTACGTTTCTTTAACACGCTCGGAGAAGGGTCAGCAATTGTGGCGTTTTGGTAGGGCTTGCAGTTCGTCAGTTCAGTTCTGACGTAACGTCGAACATGACTGACTGATTACTATTGTAACTCCCTGCAACGAGGTTTGTTATTATGGGAAGGAGGAGGTGGGAACCGGCGAACATTTCAAAACTTTAATCATAAAATAAAACAAATACCAAAATGAAAGTATAAGCCACACAAAACAGAAACAAAACACAACATAAAATCACGCCTGTTCCTCTCTCAATTTCCACTGTTGTTGCTCCTCCTTTTATGCTTCCGCTCCTCCCTGAGAGATACGAGACCGGTGCGTCACGCAGGTGTCGCTCATTATAATCATTCCACCGGCCTCGCGCCGTTCTCCCACTGCCCTCGACCCCGTCCCGCTCGCCACACTCACACCTGAAGGAGGGAACAGAGACGTTAAGTCCCAACACCACAATTGCTGTATCACCGCTGAATGGCTGGGACCTACCACAGAGAGGGGTCTCACTCGCCTCTCCACTCCGACTTCACCAAACCGGAACTGGACAAATACTCTGATTCATTCTGACTTCTGACCTGTAATGCTCCTGAATCATAATCATACACTGTTCGCTCGTTGGCCAGAGGAGAACTGGCCCCCGACTGAGCCTGGGTTCTCCCAAGGTTTTTTTCTCCATTCTGTCACCTGATGGAGTTTTGGTTCCTTGCCGCTGTTGCCTTACCTTCTGGCTTGCTTAGTCGGGGACATTTAATATTCAACAATATTATAGATCTGCCTTAAAGGTGGACGATGATGAAATTGTTTTTTGTATTATTTTCATGTTATCACTGTGAAGCTGCTTTGATACAATCTGTATTGTAAAAAGCGCTATATAAATAAAGGTGACTTGACTTGACTTGACTTGACTCGCCAATCTCACTAGTCAATGTCCATTGGCTTGTTTTGTTTACACTCAAAGGTGACTGGGCTCTCAGACGAGATCCCTATTCATCATTTCAGTTCTGACGTAACGTCTCAGTTCCTTCCTACAATAGTAACCTAAACGTTCTCCATGCTCCTGTGCATGTCCATGAAATCACCTGAATAATTGATATTGAAAATCTAAGATTTTCATACTTTGTTTATTATTTCTGTTTATGGTTATGCCTATTTATGCATCTATAGCATGCACTTTGTTAATGCAGATGTGATGCAATAGCAATAAACTGTTAAATAAATGAATGCACTTGTCTGTTTAAACCCCTTGTTGTGTATTTATATAATAATTAAATTAATTAATCTGAAATGCATCCCACTTTTTGAAAACAAAATACAGATAAATGTATTGTTGATGGCTTTAAAATGTCTCTGCTTTAACAATGTAATTTCTGTTCTTCAAGGTCTGCAATGTAAAGGTGTCTGCATTTGTACTGTGAATGATCATTAGAAGACATTAAACAATGGGCAAGTATAATGTTGTTTTTATAACACTTACCAGTCATTGTTTTAAAGTAAAATATCTCACCTTAAACAATTTTTTGGTTTCCAGAAAAGCCAGAGGATCATCCACTGGAGATTTGGAATGAGTCTATGGTGAGCAACTGGTTAAGATCAATAGGAATTAAAGAAACGTACATCGAAAAACTTCATGAAGAGGAAGTAGATGGTCGGATTCTACGTGAACTATCAGAAGAATATCTGAAAAAAGAGACTGGAATGAAATCCGGGCCTGCGCTTTTGATAATCAAAAAAAGAGATGAGTTAGTTATTAATTCACAAAAAGCCCAACGACAACATGATAATTTAAACAAACAGTCTTCTGGAAAAAATGACCATGGAGAAAGTGCAATTAAATGTATTGACACCAGAGCAAATGTCAATGAAGAGAATAACAAAGAAGAAGATTCTGTACTTGTGGTAACAACAAAGAGAGATTCAAAACTACGACCTTTTGATATGAAAGGTGTTGATTTTACATATGTTAAGAACAGTGTGCTCTTACCAGAATCAGGGGTTAGTGATTTTATTATTCCATGTCATGAGTACAAGTCATTTGCCATTGCTGCAACACTGGACCGTCAAAGACTACAGGCCAAGTTCGCAAAGGAAGTGCTGAAGTTTGCTACTGGTTGTATAAATGTTCGTACAAATGGCACAATACATTTTGGTGTCATGGACAGTAGAGGTGACACTGGTTATGTACATGGTGAAATCATTGGTGTTCCTGTCGAGGAAAAAGATGTATACTATGATTCATTAGATTACATTGAGAGGAGTTTCTCTAGCTCTGATAGCGAACTTGTACGACTATGTATTGGTGAACCTCAGTTTGTTAAAGTAGTTTGTTCAAACAGCATTGTGGAACACTATGTTGTGGAGGTTGATATTAAGCCAGCAGTGAGCATAGTGAAGAACAAGGTGTTCTCTGTTAGCCTGCCAAATTTCAATGAGAAGGCAAACAAAGTTCAGTTTGAGAAGAAAACCGCTTATCGGAGAGTGGGTTCTAAAACAGAACCAGTGGCTGAAATGAATGAGTTCTACCAACTGATCAATTTTAGGGATGCTCAGAGAGAAGAGGCAGAGAAAACTGATCATTTCACAGCACCAAAACTGTGCCAGAACCTGGGGAAAAAGCTCAAAATGCTTGTAACGGGTGGAAATAAAATAATGGACAAGGAAAAATGGCACATACTTGTCACAAATCGATTTCAGGAGAAGGATCTGCAACACATTGATTTTTTGCTGAACATGAACATCTTCTGTGTGTTTGACTTTGATCCAGATTCCAATGTGTCTGGGTTATGCCATGAATACAATAAGCACCATGCAGTGAACCGCCATTTCATGCAAAACTACAAAATTCCCAGCGGCTTGAGCATCCGAGACTTGGAGAGTCATCTGCGTCTGTTTGATCAAACCAGCTGGATATTTTGCAATGGCCGGAGCGATTTTAAAGGCAACGAGCCTCCCTGTGATGAGAAGACCTGGGTCAAAACAAAAAGAACCCTTCTAAAAGATTGTGTGTCATTGATCTGCAAAGATATCTTGCCCAAAGGAACCTTTCAAGTGATCTTCCTTCTTACTTCCCCTGTTGACATACCATTCCTAAACACGTTCTATGAGTTCTTCACTGACATGGAAGGACATGAAGACATTATCTGCCTTGCTGAATCGGAGGAGAATTTCAAGGACTGGCAGAGGTTTGCTCTAGGATCCTGTAACATGGAAACAGTAAACAGTTCAAGTGTTGTTGGGATGACAATAAGTCAGGTAAATGCAACCCTGCAACAGGTCCAGCCTACCACTACAAGGGCCACCAAACGATTACCGATCCATGTCAAAGGGGAGTGTTTCCTTGATATTCGAGAGGAGGAAACAAGATGTTCATTGGAGATTCTGAGTCTAAACCACTGTGAAGAAACTAGTCCCGATGTCATGGAATCTGAAAAGGAGAAGATTGAGCAGCAGTTTTACCATGGAGGGAAAGTAACTTGGATGAATCTCTGGCTTGCAGATAAAAAAATCGTTGGGGAGGTAATTCAAAGAGATGCTTACAATGAAGTCAACAATATGGTGAAAGACTGTCTTTGCTGGAGTTTGGATCGGGCACCCATCAGCTGCATCAACATATACCATCATCCTGGCAGTGGTGGCAGTACAGTGGCAAGGCAGGTACTATGGAATAACCGAAGGGATCTAAGGTGTGCCGTGGTAAATCATTCAAAATCTGCATCGGTTGTTTCAGAAGATGCCGTTTGGCTTCGGGAATACGAAGAAAAAGATCCCCAAAAATGCCTCCCTGTTCTCCTGCTGTTTGAAGACTGTGATCAAGAGTATTTAGAAGATGTAAAGAATGAATTGGAAGTGGCTGTCAATACCAAGAAAATAGCACGTGGAACTCTCTGCTTCATTCTGCTAAGTTGTAGGCGATCGCACAATCCAGAGAAGATGTGCAGGGAATCACCTCAACAGAATGTTTCTATTACTCATAAACTTTCAGAGACCGAAAAAAAGCAGTTTTCCAAAAAACGACAAAGACTTGAAGAGCAGTTCAAGCCAGAATTCATTCTAACATTTGTCCTGATGAGTGAGGAATTCGAGAGCCACAAAATTGCTGAATATGTGAAGAAGTTTGTCAAGCATTTACTGCAAGACATTGACTACAAGTCTGTGGTTACTAAGCTTGTTCTGTATGTGGCATTGCTCAACACTTACGTGCAGAACTCGTTCATCTCTCAGTCACATTGCGAAGCTCTCCTGGCTCTGTCCATCTGTGTGGATAGGTTTCGACGACATGCCTTTGAGACTTCTCTAAGTGAGCAAGCTAAATTGGTCTTAATACACTTGAGGGATGAAAACACCTACATTAACTCCATCAGAATCATTCATCCACTGGTTGCAAAGGAAATCCTTCAACAATTTCTGGGTGACAAACAACAACAAAGTGATCTTGCTTTGGATCTTCTCAACAACGATATGCTTTTTGAGCACAGGTTTGGTAGAGATCAGTACATGAAGTTCTTGCGAGATCTGTTCATGACACGCCACAGGATCAGCAAAGGTGATAAATTTGACAGCTTTTTCTCTCCCCTAATTGAGCATGTGAGAGAGAAAGAGTGTCCGGATAAAGCCATTGAGCTTCTTAAAGCGGCTTACAAGCGTTTTAATGAGGATGCATTTTTTGCTCAGCAACTGGCTCGACTCAATTACAAACATGACAGATTTGAAGAAGCAGAAAAGTGGGCAAAAACTGCAGTAGAGAAAAGGCCAAAGAATTCCTACATTCTCGATACCAGAGGTCAGGTGTACAGGCAGTGGTTTGCAGCAAAATGTAAAGCCATGGAGCAGGATGAAAAAACACCTGAAAACACAGTAGATGCTTTGGAAACGGCACTAAAAGCCATTGAATGTTTCCAGGAATGCAAGAATGCAGCAGTTGAGGACAATGAGACCATGAACAATGCTGGATTTTTCGGAGTAGTAGAGGTAGGATGTGCATTGCTGAATCTAATGCGCACTCTTCGTGTGTTCTCAAAAAGAACGTCTTCAGAATTAATTAAATACCTCCTTACAGATTACATTCCTGTTGAGATAGAAGAACCATGGGAACATTATCACTGGAAGCTGAAAAACCTCCAAAAAATAATGCTGGAAGCACTGGAATGGATTTCGGAAGACTTGAGTTACTTCCAGACTGACCTGAAAACTGATGAGGAGAAGACATCTGACACTGTTGAGAGGACCATAAAGCATCCAATGCACTGGATGGTGAATAAATCTTTTGCTTATGGCAAATACTTCAGTGGTGCTTCTCTCATTACAGATCCAAATCAAGGGTACTTAAGTCCTTTCATGAAACGCATGTTGATTTATTATCATGGTGGCGGAAACATCACAACAATTTTTTCCCTCCTAACAAACCAGAAAGATGGCAACCCTGTGAGTGTTCTGGAGCACATTATTTCACTTTACCCAAGCAATCCTATGAGGGCACAAATGCTACCAGCGGACCTGGTCAAGTACATAGCATCCCACTTTGCTTTAAGTTGCCTCTCAACTCAGTCTTCTAAGCTGGCTGCATTTCAGGATCTACAAAGACTGAGTCACCAATTTCCTAAAGAGAAACTGAGATGCTTGCCAAGTGCTCTTTTCTTACTCGTCTTACTTTTCTGGCCAGAAGAGCATGACACAGAAGTGGAGAAAGAACACAAGTATGAAACTGTTCTCTCTGCTGTTGAACATCTCCAGAGAAACTACAACAAGAAACTGAAGGACATCCCTCCAAGGAAAAAGAGGATCTATACTCATTTCTTCCTGAGCAATGGGACTGGATTTGAAAAGTTTGTCCACAAGAGCAAGGTTGAAACGATCACAAAACTGCTGTCTGTTTCAGAAAAACGCCTGAAATGGTTTAGTGGAGAAGTTTGGAAAATGCCAGAAATCTCTAAATTGCTGAGATGTGTCACCGGCTGGACGGAGGATGAGAAGGTTTTTCTAGAGGGTCCCAAAGGAATGAAATTTCACATCCCAGCTCTCAAGTCATCCTCAGTACCCCATAACAATGAGAATGTCACATTTTACCTGGGCTTCACTTTTAAAGGACCTGTTGCATACAACATTACTGTACAAACATAGACAAACTTATGTACGTTTGGGATAGACAAGGCAGAGGGCCCAATATCTGTCTTTAGGTGCAAATTACAATTGAGGGAATCTTTAAGTCTTGCGTAGCTGAAAAGCCATTTTCCCTGGTGTATTAACATCAGCACTGTACATTGATAGTGAGAGATAGTTTGTTATTCTATGTTTGGTAACTTGATATATTTTGTGTACAATTAACTGTATTTCCCTCACAAATGTTATAAATGCATAGAGATATACTGAGATTTCAAAGTATTTCAAAGTAAAACTTTAAACACAAGATGTTGTCTGTAGACACTCCAAATGATTTATTGTAGCTCTTTTTTGATTTTGTAAGGAATTGACTCTGGGGGGATTAAAAACCTACTAATAAGGATGGAGGCCAATTGATTTTACTATTTGTTTTCGTCTGTGCAGGTTTTTGTTTCTAAATTTATTCTAAAGTTATTTTTTAACTTCTTTTTTTAAGTTCTTAGAGTATCTCATGAAGGATGGTGCTTTGTATAAGAATAAAGGAATTTATATTTAAAAGTCTAGGAAGTTTTACATGCCTTAAAATATTTTTATCACAATCCCTTTAACATTTATGTAATGGCCTCAGAAGTGGTCAAAAATGTATTTTCAAAATTAAATGTAACAAAAATAAATAAATGCAGACTAAGGATGCTTAGGTCAGAGACCATGTAGACTTACCCCAAAAGTGCTTAATTTTAGAACTACCAGTCATATGATAGATCATTACAAACCAATCACAAGAACAAATCACAGTGAAGAAAACTTGAATGACATTGATTTTTACTCAACTGTAAGATTTAAATGTACATATATCTTTTGTTCAGGAGACTCACTTAGTTGTTGTGACCAGTGATCACCTGGCCGTGAATAAAACTTAATTCCTGCAAAGAGCAACTTGGGAGTTGTGTCAGGTATATGCTGCGAAGCTGAGGAATAGAAGTACTAATGTTTCAAAAGACCACCGCAGAGACAGTGATAATGATGGAAGACTATAGAGCCGCCTTTGGGGTGAGGCTGTGATACTCTGGGCCCTATTTTAACGATCTGAAACGCAAGTGTCAAAGCGCAAGTAACTTTGTGGGCGGATCCAGGCGCTGTTGCTATTTTCCCAGCGCGATAAATGACTCTTGCGCCTGGCGCAAATGTAAAAGGGGTTGGTCTGAAGTAGCTTCATTATTCATAGGTGTGGTTTGGGCGTAACACGAAAATAAACCAATCAGAGCATCCTCTCACATTCCCTTTAAGAGCCGGCGCGCTTGTTCCATGGCGGATCGCTATTATAACGGCGGATTTGCCAGCGCACGCCAGTAGCAGTTCACAGCCGAGGAGACCGACGTTCTCGTCAGGGCCGTAAAAGACAGATAGAAGTGACAATGGGGATGATGGGAGAAACCCACCCAATATTTTTTGGGTAAATGTGTAGCCTGATCTAGATTTTTTTTTTTTTTAAATCTAGATAGATCTTTTTCACATCTTCATGGACACAACAATGATTTCCCTCGTGTGTTAATATTTTTCCTTGCAATAATGTATGATTTGCAAAAATGAAAACTGCTGCGTCTGTTTATTTTAAAGAATCAAAGTGGATGCGCGTTAACATTATGGCCAAGCACGCGCCCTTAAAATACCATATCACTAACGCGCAACGTGCCACTGTCTTTAGACTGTTTTTTCCCTGGTCAGTGGCGCAATTGCTTTCTAAAACTGGAAAATAGCACCATGGAAGTTTTGCGCCGAAACACGCCTCCTCTTTGCGCTGAACCGCCCCCGCGAGCGCAAGTTCAAGTTCATTCCCTAATTTACCGACGTGCGTCTGTGGAGGGAAAAGTCCGCTGTGCGCGGGTGCAAAATAGGAATGATACATGCGTCGGTGTTCAAAGTCAATTGCGCTGGGTGCAAGATAGGGCCCTCTGAGTTAGTATTAATGATCGTTTGTCGGACCAGCATACACCTGAGAAGGGCGGTGAGTGTATACCGTATTTTCCGGACTATAAGTCGCTCCGTAGTATAAGTCGCATCAGTCAAAAAAATGCGTCATGAAGAGGAAAAAAACATATAAACATGTAAGTTGCACTGGACTATAAGTCGCATTTATTTCGAAATTTATTTCACAAAATCCAAGACCAAGAACAGACATTTAATCCGGAAAGGCAAGTTATTCAACTACACAAAAGCACACAGAACAACAGGCTGAATAGGTGTCCGGTATGTTAACGTAACACATTAACAGTTATTCAGCTACACAATAGCACACAGAACAACAGGCTGAAGGTGTCCGGTATGTTAGCGTAACACATTAGCAGTTATTCAGCTACACAACACAGAACAACAGGCTGAATAGGTGTCCGGTATGTTAACGTAACACATTAATAGTTATTCAGCTACACAATAGCACACAGAACAACAGGCTGAAGGTGTCCGGTATGTTAGCGTAACACATTAGCAGTTATTCAGCTACACAATAGCATAAAGAACATATGCCTGGGAGGCTGAATAGACTAAATTAGCATTAACCAGCGAGTCCAACAAGTTACCGGTAAGCAAGTTCACCAAGCTCCCGATCTCATTCCACACAAGGGGGTAATCCATCCGCCGGAAACCGAAGCTTCCCCGGGGGCCGCCATTGCTATCAAGCCATCACCTGCTGTTAGCATTCCATCGACTCCCATTCATTTTGGCGTCACTTTGACAGCGAATAACTTTACAGCTGAGGCGTTTAAAGACTCCATTTGTCCATTATTTATTTCTTAAGAAACACGGCAATGTATAAAAGGCTCCATTACCTTGTATCTTACATTATGGCCACGTAGAAGCAGTTTTTGTAAAAATAGGCTAACGATTGCATCATAACCACTCAACTCTCTGTCGCACAGGTGAGAAATTGACGTATAGACGGGCGGAGAAGCTTGCAAGCAATCGGGGGGACGTGGAGGCATAAAGTCAAGGGAGAAGCCCATAGAGCAGGGATAGGCAACTCCGGTCCTGGAAGGCCCCGGTCCTGCAGAGTTTAGCTCCAACCCTAATTAAACACACCTGAACAAGGAAATCAATGTTTTCAGGATTACTAGATAGATACAGACAGGTGAGTTGTTATCAGGGCTGAAGCTAAACTCTGCAGGACAGTGGCCCTCCAGGACCGGAGTTGCCTATCCCTGCCATAGAGAGTGATAAAGTTGCTCCTGCTGCTAGCTCATGGACAGCTAATACTCACGCTCTCCGTCTCTGTGAGATTCAGAAGGGAATGATTCAGATTTCTCTCGGCACAGCGACTAGAAGACTTACAGCTGTCAGACAGATTACTCACGTCACATCTACGTCATCAAACTCGGTTTTAGCCTCCGCACTACGCCTAGCCATCAGGAAGTGAGTGCTTCTAATTGACTTCACTTTTCTCCGTTGAAACCTATGGGGTTGCTGTGTCCAGTTTATATACTGTCTATGATTCCACAACACTGAATCAATCATCAATCATTAGTACCGCTATCTTAGGGGTATCACAACTTAGGGTCCGCTAACACGACACTGTTCTAACAGAAAACCCTTAATGCGATCCGGCCGCTCATTTGCACAAAACAGTACCTGGTGGCTCGAGAACGCAAACCATGAAATAGGTTCCTAGGTGCAAGCCTTGAAAAATTTATAATACAGAATTTTTTATCCATTCCGCTTAGCCACGTGAACCGGAACCCTTTCAACCCCACAGGAAAATCCACACTACAAAGAGTAAAAAGTAACATTGATAAGATAAATAAGGGAATGTGTAAGTGATTGTTGAGCATTAGTGATTAACACCTGCTGTTAACAAGCAGAATCACTGAAGGAAAGAGGAACACAATAACAGAAAATAGAGAAACACAAGAACTTCAACTGACTTCCAGCCATTACACATTATTACACGTATTATTAACCAGTATGACTTTATTTCTGTCATACATCCACAGAAGTTTGTTATTGAGATGTTTTTTAATTGGAAATGTTTGGTTTCAAGGTACCATTATAGCGATCAGTGTTTGCTTTAGTTGGGACGCTGACCCTTGGCTTTTTAACTTTAGTTTTTCTCATGCTTGAACTGTGTTTTTGTAAGTCACACTTGTGCACACACACACGGCTTGTGAGTGCAGTTTGTTACATTGATTGTGATGACAATATCATCTTATGAACTGTTCATTCACTTATCTCATTCAGTGTTTAATACTATATCAAGAGTGTTAAATTGCCACTTCTGTAATCTAATAAGTAAAAAAAAAAAAAAACACATGCACAACCAAAAAAATAGCTACACTGTCTTACACAAACACAGAGATGTCAAAAATCAGCGCGTCTCTCAACAATGGTGGCAATATATATATATTTTATTTTATTATACTGCAGTGCATGCTGGGAGTTTTATACTATCCTGGAACCCAGCATGCATTGCGACATGAAACTTTTGATTGTCACCATTGTTGAGATTCATACGTTGATTGTAGATCTGTGTCTAAGTCAAGGAGGAGTTTGTAATGTTTTAATGCACTGTATTACTTCAATATCCTTCAGAATAACTGATTACAGAAACATGGCTGGATTCTATGTTGCAGTAGAGTCAGAGATGTATTATTAATACATATTAAATAAATACCCATAAATTCAAAGCTTATTCACAGGAAGAGAACTGTGAATCTAACATGTCCAGGATGATTATGGAATCATCACAACAGCCAAAAACACCTGATCAACTTTCTGTTGACTTTTTCTTGCAATAACAAATATGTTTTATTAACTCACAGTTACAGCAGCAAGAGAAAAAATTATAGTAAAAAGTCAAGAGCCTAGCTAAAGCATATACTGATCTCCATCATGGTGACTACAAACTTTATTATTTTCAATAAAACATCAACTAAATATTTGTTAAATCTTAAAAATAAATTGTGTACAAACAGAAATAATGTTAAACTGGTTTGTAAACTGGTTTTACACTCAGTGTGTCTGGAAGTCAGTTGTAGTTCTTGTGTTTCTCTTTTTTTCTGTTCTTGTTTCTCTGTGATTCTGCTTATCAGGTGTTCATCAGTGTCTCAATTCACTCACTTCTTTTCATTCAAGTGGACTATATTAGTGAACTAGTGTAGGGAATAGTGAATGAGGGTATAGGGTGTGATTGGGAAAACAGCCTCTGAGTATCGATTTTGAGCACTGTTAATTCATAGTATATTCCTGTAGGCTATTTTGTTTTCTACGGTATATTACTGATTTAATGGAAAATGGTATGATATTGTCAGAATTTGGTATTTTTATACAGCAAGGGTTAAAG
Source organism: Phoxinus phoxinus (assembly GCF_949152265.1). Lineage (NCBI taxonomy): Eukaryota > Metazoa > Chordata > Actinopteri > Cypriniformes > Leuciscidae > Phoxinus > Phoxinus phoxinus. Next base: position 52,452,699 of record NC_136876.1, read on the forward strand.
GGTTAGTTCACCCAAAAATGAAAATTCAGTCAGTAATTACTCACCCTCATGTTGTTCCAACCATGTAAGTCTTTTGTTCATCTTCAGATCACAAATTAAGATATTTTTGATGAAATCTGAAGGCAGTCTCACTCCTCCATAGGCTTTTTTGAGGGATCCAAACTCGCCGGCCCAGAATAGTTATTAAAACATCGTTACAATAGTCCAAGTGACTACAGTGGCTCTGCATTAAGTTTATCATGCGACGACAATACTTTATGTGCGGAAAAACAACAAAAATAACGACTTTATTCCACTATTCATTTCCTTCTCTCTGGGCCTCGAGGTAGTTCACGTAGTGTTTTTGCGCAGCGCGTCTGTGTTGTGCGTCACCACGCATCACACACATGACCAGCGTCGGCCAATAGTGAGTCTATGTGATGACGTACAACACAGACGCGCTGCGCTTAAACACTACGTGAACTACCTAGAGGCCCAGAGAGAAGAAAATTAATAGTGATGAATCGATGCTTATATGGACACCTGTTATGCTTTAAAACTGTTGAAATATCAACCATGGTATAATGTTTTCAATAACTTTGGCTACTCCTGTAAAGTTATTGCCCTCATTTTTGGTAGTTTAGGCCATGTGCATAAGTTGTGTGTAAGAGGCCTGCAGATTTGCGGACTACATGAGAACAAGGCCAAAAAACTGACAAGATATTGTTCTGTATCAGCAGTGATTGGTAGCCTCTATATAGGGAGGCGTAGGTGCCACCTTTACCCTTAATGTGCATAATGGACTGAGATATTGGCTGCTGTTGTACATCTTTCTGCCAAATTTGGATTATGCCATGATATATGTTTATCTTTTAATTCAAATAAAGAATTTAAATGTGTCGCATGAGGTGGCCTTCTGTTGCTTGCAAACAAACTCTTTTGAGGAGACAGTGGATTTCCATATTTGTTGCCCTGATTCCTGGCTCACTCTCGCTCGTATCCAAGGTAAATCATCAACACTATCATCCCTTACATGTGTTTTATTTAACTAAACACATAATAATCAGCTAAAACGCATGTGCAGGTCACTTTACTTCCTGAACAAGTGCGCACCCGAGTCTGTGTTGCTTTCACATTCACACAAACTACGGCACGGTTCGAGTGCAACCAAACTCAGACCACCTCCTCCAGGTAGCCTCAGGTTCGGTACCTCAGTGCGCACCCGGGTACGCATGACAGCGTTCACATTAGCGATTTTTCATCCGAAACGTGCCCCGTTTAATTAAACTAAACTAAACTTTCACACTGGCAGTTTAGTTCGCGTGAATGTGAAAGCAACACGGACTCGGGTGCTCACTTGTTCAGGAAGTAAAGTGACCTGCTCATGCGTTTTAGCTGATTATTATGTATTTAGTTAAATAAAACACATGTAAGGGATGACAGTGTTGATGATTTACCTTGGATAGAGCGAGCGAGAGTGAGCCTCCAGTGTATTCGCGCATAGCACGTGGAATCAGGGCAACAAATTTGGAAATCCACTGTCTTCTCAAACGAGTCCGTTTGCAAGCAGCAGAAGGTCACCTTATGCGACACACACACACACAGTAAACTCAGTTCACTTAGCTGCGCATAATAGCACCAAATTAATAAAAAACACAATACATTGACCCACGTTCTGTTTTCTATCATGCGCCGTGACCGTTTGCGATGACGTAATATGCATACAAACGCACCAGGGTTCGCTTCACAATCGGCTGCAAACCGTCCCAGTGCATGCTGAAGGTCCTGATCTGAAGGGGCCAGCACGACAACATCATCCGCAAAGAGCAGAGACGAAATCGTGTGGACCCCAAACCCGACACCCTCCAGCCCCTGGCAGCGCCTAGAAATTCTGTCCATAAAAATTATGAACAGAACCGGCGACAAAGGGCAGCCCTGCCCGAAGTCCAACATGCACTGGGAAAAAGTTTTAGCAAAGGACCCCGGACTCCCGGAGCAACCTCCACAGGATGCCTCGAGGGACACAGTCGAATGCCTTCTCCAAATCCACAAAGCACATGTGGATTGGTTGGGCAAACTCCCATGAACCATCTAGCACCCTAGAGAGGGTATGGTGGTCCAGTGTTCGACGGCCGGGACGAAAACCGCACTGTTCCTCCTGAATCCGAGGTTCTACTATCGGCCGTATTCTCCTCTCCAGTACCCTGGCATAGACTTTCCCGTGGAGGCTGAGAAGTGTGATCCCCCTGTAGTTGGAACACACCCTCCAGTCCCCCTTCTTAAAAAGAGGGACCACCAGCCCGGTCTGCCATCCCAGAGGTACTGTCCCCGACCGCCACGCGATGCTGTAGAGACGTGTCAGTCAAGACAGCCCCACAACATCCAGAGACTTGAGGTACTCAGGGCGGATCTCATCCACCCCCGGTGCCTTGCCACAGAGGAGTTTCTTGACTACCTTGGTGACTTCAGCTTGGGAGATGGACGAGTCAACCTCCGAGCCCTCAGCCTCTGCTTCCTCAATGGAAGACGTGACGGCGGGATTGAGGAGATGCTCAAAGTATTCCTTCCACCGTCCGACGACATCCCCAGTTGAGGTCAACAGCTGCCCACCTCCACTGTAAACAGCGTTGCTGGGGCACTGCTTCCCTCTCCTGAGGCGCCGGGCGGTTTGCCAGAATCTCTTCGAGGCCAGCCTGTAGTCCTTCTCCATGGCCTCACCGAACTCCTCACAGGCCCGAGTTTTTGCCTCCACAACCAGCCGGGCTGCACTCCGCTTGGCCTGTCGGTACCCGTCAGCTGCCTCAGGAGTCCCACAAGCCAACCAGGCCCGATAGGACTCCTTCAGCTTGACGGTGTCCCTTACTTCTGGTGTCCACCACCGGGTTCGGGGATTGCCGCCTCAACAGGCACCGGAGACCTTACGGCCACAGCACAGAGAGGCTGCGTCGACAATGGAGGTGGAGAACATGGTCCATTCGGACTCAATATCTCCAGCCTCCCTCGGGATCCGGTCGAAGCTCTGCCGGAGGTGGAAGTTGAAGATCTCTCTGACAGGAGACTCGGTCAAACGTTCCCAGCAGACCCTTACAGTATGCTTGGGTCTGCTGAGTCTGTTTAGCTTCCTCCTCCGCCATCGGATCCAACTCACCACCACGTGGTGATCAGTTGACAGCTCCGCCCCTCTCTTCACCCGAGTGTCCAAGACATACGGATGAAACGACCACTAAGTCGATCATCGACCTACAGCTTAGGGTGTCCTTATGCCACGTGTACTGATGGACACCCTTATGCTTGAACATGTTGTTCGTTATGGACAAACTGTAACTAGCTGTTACGTCCCGATGGCATAGAGGTATGAGGAAGAAGTACATAATAAAATTTAAACACTTTCCTATAGTTTTGATCTCTGGGGAGTATTGTGGGCGAATGACTCACTGACAACAAATTACTGCAAGCAGGTTGTTCGCTTTATTTTCCATACAAACAATATAATTGAAAGATAAAGAAAAACAAACAAATAAACTTATCTACAGCTATATACAACTTAAGCAAAATAATTGAAAAATGATAATTGAAATAAGACACAGAGAGAGAGAGAGAGAGAGAGAGATATGAGCGGTGCTAAACAAACAAATCAACAAAACCAAAGCACACAATAACTAATCCCCACCCTCTAAACTAACTGAAAACAAAAACAGGAAATAAAGAAATCTTCAGCGTTTAACACGCCACAACTAAAGCTTCACTAACTAACCAAAAACAAAACTCACACAGTTGCACACGCTCCTTCCCTAGTGTGTCTAAAAGAATTATTTCTACATGTATGCAAGATGTATGTCACGTGACGTACTTTCCTTTTCTCTTCTCTCCGAACTGGTGCAGATTAGATCAGGTACAAAAACCTTTGTGTAAGCAAACACAAAAACAAGTAAGCGAACCACCACAAAGTCAGTACTTCACAACAGTAGCACAAGCCAACAAACACTCCAAGCTCCTCCTCTTCAGTTGTTCAGAGTGCTTTATATGCCGAACCACAGCCGATGATTGGTTGTCTCCGACCAATAGCAGCACCTACAAACTTAGAGATAGCAGAGAGCGGGAAAACAGGAAGAAACCAACAGCAGAGGGGAGAAACGCAGCAACCAATAACAAAAGGGGAGGGAAGAAAAACGCTAGCACGTAACACTAGCACAGAAGTCCAATAACTGAACACCGCTCGGGTTCAGATCAGGGGGGCCGTTCCTCCCAATCACGCCCGTCCAGGTGTTCCTGTCGCTGCCCACGTGGGCGTTGAAGTCCCCCAGTAGAACGACAGAGTCCCCAGTCGGAGCACTTTCCAGCACCCCTCCCAGAGACTCCAAGAAGGCTGGGTACTCTACACTACTGCTACACTGCACGTAGGCACACACGACAGTGAGATACATATCCCCGACCCGTAGGCGCAGGGCAACTCCAGAGTGGTGAAGAGTCTATCCTGCAGGTGGGGAGACCACGGGAAGGCGCCCCCACGTCGCCCCTTCGGGCTGAGCCCGGCCGGACCCTGTGGGGGGAGGCCCGGCCACCAGGCGCTCGCATACGAGCCCCAACCCCGGGCCTGGCTCCAGGTTAGGGCCCCGGCTGCGCCATGCCGGGCGACGTCACGGTCCTTGTACTGGTGTACATCATAAAGGGTTTTATTAACCCCTCTTAGTCTGACCCGTCGCCTAGGACCTGTTTGCCTTGGGAGACCCTACCAGGGGTCTATAGCCCCGGACAACATAGCTCCTAGGGTCATTCAGGTACTCAAACCCCTCCACCACGTTAAGGTGGCAGTTCAAGGAGGAGCCAATATTACCTTTAAAACTATATTGTAGTTAGCATGGTGTTAGCATAAAAGCACATTGCTTAATGTCATGCTGTCAAGTACATGAAACCTCATATGGTGTGTGACAACATCATAAGGTGTGACAGGGTTTTCTTGTCACACCATATGATTATTTTGTCACAATATATGATATGAACTGCATTTAAATACATAAATAATGCTCTTAGATACATATTTTATAGCTAATAGTCCTTTTAACACATTTTGATACTATATTATTCACACATTTAATATCTATACACCAACTCAATTTGGTGAATCCCTACTTCCTAACTATACCATTTTCAAGCTGAATCCATGTTAAACTACAGCATTTTGTCACTAAAATGTTTCCCTTTATTTATTTATTTTTCAGTTTGAGGTAGACTTCAGTAGATGGGAGAGATGGAGTACAGAAATACAGGGAGAGATTAAATCATTTTGAAATTAATTTATTCATTTTTCAATGATTTACTAAAGATTATTAAAAATTCATGCAGTTAATATTCAGCAGATTAAAATAAAAAGTGCAACATCGAATGAATATAGTAAGTGGATTAATTAATGTGTTATAAAAATATGATTCTTTGCTACTTTGAGTAGAACTCACTGTTTTAAAAATGTTTGTGATTTTGCTGTAACTGAAACAATGATTTACTTGTCAAACTAAGTTTGGTTGTATTACAGATTTTTGTAATACAGATTTTTGCATAAAGATTGTTGTGTGGTGTGATTCATCATATGGCGTGACACCATGTCATTTGGTGTGACATTCAGAATTTTGAAAAAAATTAAGGCTTTTTGGTTATTAATCATAAAATCATCAATGTGACAGATGGGGAATAGTGCCAGCAAAGGTTATAAGCATTTTGGTACTTTTATAACAAGGTATTCCCAAATTAATTTGAAGTATATTGAAAGATTACCAGTAAACATCTTTCTATGAGTTGATTAAGTAAAATAATGCAAAATGTAACATATGACCAACAACAATAATCAGACACACCTGGATTAATCAGTTTGGCCAATCCTGGCAGACAGGAAACAAAGGAGCCTGCACAAGTTCAGGAAGTAGTGCAGCTGTGCATAGGGCCTATTTCTCTCACTCTCTTCCATTCTCTTCCGCTCATTCACACACACCCATTATCACTCACTCATTCCCATCAGCTGTTCCTCGTTCTCCTATCATCCTCACACCTGCTCTCTATCCCGTCATTAGTCTCTCTATTTCTAGCCCTCTTTTCCTACTCTTCTTTGTCGGATTATTGTTGACCGTCACGTATGTGGCTTATCATTGTATTCTATCTACTGAAAATTCGTCAAGCTCAATCTAGTCCAGTCCTGTCTTATCCTGTTATACTCTGCTTGGAAGATATCTACTGCTGTATGTTACCTTACTTTGCTTTGCCCAGTTTATCTGCTGTGGAGAGTTGCTGAAGGTTCAACGCCTCACCAGAGCCCCTGGCCTCGTTTTCACATGAGCCTCCTGGACCTGCCGCTTAAGCTGTCTCTCTCTGATTATTGTTTTGAGAAAAACCTTTGTTTATCTGCCAAAGTGGCTTTGTCTTATTTCTATTAAAAGAGACATTACCTGCTTTTCGCCTTTTGGGTCCTCTCTCTCTGCATAACGTGACAGAATAATCCGACCATATGGATCCAGCGAATGAGGCCGATCCAGGGAGCCATGCTGGGCAAGCATGAGGAGGAACTCTCCGCCGCTCGTCATGCCGTTGATACATTGGCAGCCCAGATGGTCGACCTCACTAAACAGTTCCACCTTTTCCACATGGACTCTTCATCCACGACATGGACCCTTCATCTTCTGACGCTCCAGAGCCCCGCGTTAACAACCCCCCTTGCTATGCGGGTGAGCAGACCGAGTGTTTGTCATTTCTGACCCAATGACCTGACTTCGCTTCAGCCTGTCACTTATGCCAAGGAGCGTTCCCGAATCACCTACATCATCTCCCTCCTCAAGGGACGGGCTCGTGAGTGGGGAACGGCCGCTTGGAACTCTGATGCGGGCTATCTAAGTCACTATACCCTGTTCAAAGAGGAGATGTTGTGGGTCTTTGACCAATCTGTTCATGGTCCCGAAGCCTCTCGCCTATTGTCCACCCTCCGTCAGGGAACTCTCCACCTCCTGTGGGTGGAATGAACCCGTGCTCGTGGCGCGTTTCATCGAGGGTCTTAGATCAAGGATGAGGTTCTGGCTCGCGAAGCTCCATCCCGCCTCGATCCACTGATCGACCTGGCCCTGCGCATCGAGAAACGATTTGATCTGCGACGATGGGCACGCACCATGGAGACTACACTCCCTACACTTGTGACTTGACTTGGTCTCTAGCTCAAAGACTTGAGACTTGAATTGGACTCTAGCTCAGAGACTTGAGACTTGACTTGGACTCTAGCTCAAAGACTTGAGACTTGACTTGGACTCTAGCTCAGAGACTTGAGACTTGACTTGGACTCTAGCTCAGAGACTTGAGACTTGACTTGGACTCTAGCTCGTGTGTGTATGTGTGAAGTCACCTTTACTTATATAGTGCTTTTAATACAGATTGTATCTGTATGAGCCATATTCATTTTGTATTATTTGATGTAATTTTGTCCTGTGCCACTAGGGGGCTGTATGTGCTTTGTGGCTCAGCTGATCTCGGGTCAGCCCGGGTAGATCATTTAACTTACAGTAAACCCAGACACAGGTGTTGCTGATTAAGGAAGCAAACAGTTTTCGACTGTGCTGTGTGTCTTGCCTCTGTAGTGAGCAATAGGGTTTGTTGTTTTGGTTATGTATTATGAGTTAAGATATTGCCACTGTATGATTTATGGAGGAAAATAAACTGACTAGATAATAGTAACATTACTGAACTCTCTGTTTGTTTTATGTGAGGCGGCACGGGCACACGTCTAAACTTAATCCGCTGTATTAGCAACCAGTACTAGACTTCGTTTAGGACTTAGTCAGTACAGTATCAAAGCAGCTTCAAAGTGAAAACATGAAAATATAGAATATTTATCTTGTTCCATCTGGTTGGAAGTCGGAGTCATCACGCCGGTATGGAGACGGGTTTGTTGAGGATCAGTGTCGATGGCTGTCGTGTCGATGAGGCCTTCACAGGGCTGATGAGGGTCATGGATGGGTCCAGGTGCAGGTCCACCATCTGATCTGGATACGGCCGGGATCCGGCGGACTTCAGGAACAGGGAAGGGACTGGCAGACAATTCAGGACTGCGGTGTCGTCGTTGTGTCCGGGCGCTGGTCCTTCATCAGATCTGGATACGGCCTGGATCCGGCGGGCTGCGGCAAACCTCAGATAAACAGAGAGACTAATATTAGCGTAGATGCCATCCTTCTTATGATGTAACGAGTATATCAGGATTTATGGGAAGTGTTCCCGGTTTTGGCTGACCTAAACTATGCAGCCTATCATTGAATTATAGAAGTCTATAGTGTGTTATGTGAATGCTAGGCCAAAGAGATGTGTTTTTAGTCTAGATTTGAACTGACAGAATGTGTCTGTTTCCCGGACAATGGTAGGAAGACTGTTCCCAAGTTTTGGAGCTAAATAGGAAAAGGATCTACCGCCAGCAGTCGATTTTGAGGTATTATCAACTGGTGGGAATTTTGAGCTGGGAATTTTGAACTAGCTGTAGTTTGTTTATTAAGCGTGTCGCGTGTTTAAAATGCACTCCCTGATGCGATACATCGGAGACGGTTGGATAGTTATAATTTTCTCCCTGATATTATCAATCTTGTAAGTTTTGTTTTCTTTCAGTTTTCTCTCCATTTTTCTGGCTGCTCTCTTAAGGGCCTGAGTGTGCTCGTTGTATCACGGCGTTGGACTATTTTCTTTAATCTTCTTTAAGCGCAACGGAGCAACTGTGTCTAAAGTGCTGGAAAAGAGAGAGTCAAAAGTTTCTGTTGCAATATCAAGTTCTTCTAAGCTATCCGGGATGCTGAGATGATGAAACTGATCAGGAAGATTATTGATAAAGCAATCTTTAGTGAAAGAAACTGAGGTTTCATTGCCTTGCTTTTCATCATTTGAATGCTTGGCTTTCAAGCTGACTGGTCTCTCATCAGTTCTTGTGTTGAATATCTATCGTCCTCCCAAACTTAACTCTGCATTTTTCTCTGAATTTACTGAGTGTTTGTCACTTGCCAGCGCACTCTGTCCAGTTACTCTTTTAATGGGTGATCTAAATATTCACGTTGACAACTTGGCTTGCAATAATGCTGTGTGCCTCATGGATGCACTAGAATGTTTTAACTTCACTCAGCATGTTGACTTTCCGACACACAAACACGGACATATATTGGATCTGGTCTGCACTTCAGGAATATTTATTGAACAACTTGAGTGTACTGATGTATGTATAAGTGATCACAAGCTCCTCACGTTCAATCTGACTCCTCCTTCTTTGCAGTCTGTGAAAGAACGTGTTATCTGTTTCAGGAAAATCAGTGATATTGATCTTGATCTTCTAAGCCATACTATGGGTGACCTGCCAGTTGCGGCCTCTATTGACCAGTATAATGCTGCTCTTACATCTATTTTGGATGAGTTTGCTCCTCTGAAAAAACGTGTTGTGTCTTTTAAGAGATCATCTCCTTGGTACACATCTGAGTTGCGCAAATTGAAGGCGTTAGGCAGGCAGTTGGAGCGGAAATATAAAAAATCTGGTCTAACAGTTCATAGATTAATGTTTAATCAGCATCAGATTGAGTATCAAAATGCTCTCAAAGCTGCAAAAGGGGCTTATTACTCTACTATTATTAGTAGCGACATCTCTAATCCTCGTGTTCTGTTTAGAACAGTCAATAACCTACTTAAACCTTCTAGTGACTTTGACGGTTCCACCATTGAGCAGTGTAATTAATTTCTCTATTATTTTTTAACTAAAATTGAGAATATCTATAATGCTATTGCCTGTGAGGATGCTCCTGAGCTTGTTGAGGTGCATTCTCCTAATCTCTCTGGTCTCGCATTTTCAAGCTTCAGTACTGTTGACTTTGATTTTATTTCTAAACTTGTCTTGTCAATGAACTCTACTACTTGCATACTTGATCCACTCCCTACGACTGTTTTAAAAAATTGTCTGTCTGCCATTTTACCTCACATCACTACTATTGTAAATGCCTCACTCATTACAGGGAATGTCTCTTCTGCTTTAAAAATGGCTGCAGTTACGCCAGTTCCTAAAAAAGCTGGTATCGATATCACTGACATGTCAAATTATCGACCCATTTCAAATTTACCTTTCCTGGCTAAAGTGCTTGAGCGCGTGGTTGTTGGGCAACTCCATACTCATCTCCGTACGAATAGCCTGTTAGAAAGATTTCAATCTGGGTTTAGATCTGGACACAGTACAGAGACTGCTCTGGTCAGGGTTCTGAATGACCTCCTCATTATAGCTGACTCTGGGGCTTGTGGCATTCTGGTCATGCTAGACCTTACTGCTGCATTTGATACCATATGTCACAGTATATTATTGGACAGATTGCACAAGTGGGCCGGTCTGTCTGGAACGGTGTTAAACTGGTTTGAATCTTACCTCTCAGGTCGCTCACAATTTGTCTATCTGGGTTCAAACAGATCTTAGACCGCTTCTCTGTGTCAGGGTGTCCCTCAGGGGTCAGTCTTGGGTCCTACTTTATTTAGTGTTTATATGTTGCCTCTTGGGCAGATCATTCAGAAATTTGGCCTGAGCTATCACTGCTATGCAGACGACACCCAGATTTTTATCAGCTCTCAGCCTGATCTTAATTCTTCCTCTTCAAAACTGTCTGACTGTTTGCTGGAAATTAAAGGGTGGATGAAACAAAATTTTCTAAAACTAAACTGTTTGAAAACTGAAGTCTTATTAATTGGCACTCCTTAGAATGTCAGTAAATGTAAAGATTTTAGAATCTCAGTAGACAACACCCAATTGTCCCCTTCTAACCAGGGGTCCGTTCTTCGTACGTTGCTTAAAACATCCGAGATCAAACGAGACATCCAAGATGATATAATAGGCCTAATAATGATCTGGCTAATTGGGTTCTTCGAACACACCAGCCGGTTATGATTAGTATAGCTGGATTGAGTTATCTGAGATAATTGCGCGTACATGCGCTGGTTTAAAAGGGGATATGTATCGATAGTAGAAACATTGATCAGCAACGCTGCTATTGGCTGCTCACCGTGGCCAAAGAGCACGCACAGTTTTTCTCCGCAGCAGAGCAAAAGCTAGTAGTCGAAGTTTATGCGGAATTTTAATGTTTAATGAAAACGCCAGGGAAGACATCAAAGTCTGTAAAAGCCAGGAGATGGGGCTGGCAAATAGTAGCAAACTAATTAAATTCAATAGTGTGGACCATGTTAAATGTTTTTTAAATGTCACTTGTTACAGTAGCCTATATACATTTTTGTATTTTAATTTAATTTCATAATTACTTTGTTTATTGTAATGTCAGAGGCACCACCCACTAGAACATTGGAACAAGTAAAAGTGAAAATGGTAATCTTTACTAAGCTACTTATACTGTTCTTGGTCTCTTTTAAAAATACACCGTTAAATGATGTGCATGTGTTGTTCATGTGCAGCAACCAAGAAAAAGGCTATACATTTTTTTAAATAAAAAACAGGTGGTGGTCCTGCACCCCCACTTACTCCCCGACAGAAGGGCTGGCCCTTGGGTTGAATGTGAATTGACCCTATTGTGGGGGGCATCTCTGGGGGCAGCTCTTCCTTAGACCCACGGCAGGGACCAGTAGCAGCAACAGCTTCATTACTGGTAAATGAGCTTTTAATTATCTTAGTACACTGTAAAATAATTTGTTGCTGCATTAAATTAAGTAGGCCTATTATCCAAATGGCTGGTCTAAAGCCTGAATTGCTTTACTTTATGAAAGTGAACACTGCATGTAGGCTAATGTAAAAATATCTCTCTAAAAGAACACACAGAGTACTATTGCTGACCTTGCATATAATATCTCTTATTGCAGGCAAAAGATGGCTTGATCACTGGCTTTTCTTTACAAAGAATAATTGAAATAAAAAAGGAACTAAGCATATTTGTCTTGTCTTTTATTAAACATTTAGTGAATTTTAAAAATGGTGTCCCAAAATTCTGTCCCGTGCCGCTCTGCTACTAGGTCCGTCCAAGTGCACTGGTGGAGGTCATCATCAGGCTGGAGGTCATTAGGCTGGAGGTCATCATCAGGCTGGAGGTCATTAGGCTGGAGGTCATCATCAGGCTGCACCTCCACCACAGGGATCCTCTCCTTTCTGATGTGTAATGATGTGTAATACGGCACATGTAGCAATAATGTCACAGTCTCTGTCAGGTGCAACCCTCAGACTTTTCAGACACTGAAGTTTTCCCAGTTGCCCATGGTCAATTTAAAACTGTGCCCTTGTCCTGGCTAGAGCTCCATTGTCCGGGTTGTGGGTCAGGGAATGGGGTCATAAAATACTGCCTGCAGGTATAGCCCCTGTGTCTCCAAGCTGTAATGTTGTAATCACCTACATAATGAATAAAATATAGTTATGTTAGGCTCAGAATACGTGTAGTCTATGTAATACAGTGTGCTTGATATTTATATTTTCCGTTTCCATGTTCAAATAATGTGCTACATGTGACTATGTGACTGATATGGTATAGTGTCACACACCGCCAAGACATTTTAGTCAGTCAACTGCATACTTTTTGATTCCATTCCTTTTTTTTTATTTAATATAATAATATTACTAATATGATATATTTAGAATTGTAATAGTAACTTACCTGCACATTTACACTGTTCACAAAATCCTCTTCATTGAGGCCTTGATGGGAACGTGTGTACAGTCTCTGGCACCAATCACGTTAGTGAAGCCTGACACAAAGGCTACTGTAAATCATACTTATTGGTTAAGTCATGATTGCATGATCTTCATTAAAAAATATAATGTACCTGCATTGGCAAAAAAAAAAAAAAAAATTATCTGCTTTACAACCTTGGGTCTGGAAAAACCATAAAAAACCCTAAAAAAAAGCTTGAGCGCGAGGTAAACTTTGTGAATGGCACGACAGGCAGCGCTTTTCACCAAGTTCACCGTATCACTCGCAAAGAGGGAATCTCAGGGAAATGCACACAGTTTGTGCTGTTGTTAAAGCCCGACTCCGACATTAAATGTGTTGTTCCAACAAATGAATGATACAAATGACACTCACGAGTCACGAGAAAAACTATATCTCTCTAAAAGTATGCTATCGCGCTGCGCTAAAGGACTTCCCGGATCACCTCCGCTTATAAAGCCGGGATCTAATCCTGTTAACATGAAATAAGCCTGCTCGCGAGCAGGTTTAAGATTGCGCACCTGTTGCTATGACAGCAAGTCCAGGATGAGCGTCGAAGAACCAAAAAATCCAAGATCATGCCAAATCGCCAACAATCAAATCCAGCTAAGTGAATTAGCGACGTACGAAGAACGGACCCCTGGTTCGTAACTTGGGTGTGATTTTTGATGCCCAGCTAACTTTTAATTCTCATTTTAAAAACATAACGAAGGTTGCTTTTTTCCATCTGAGGAACATTGCACTTATTAGACCGTTTCTCTCTAGGCCTGATGCAGAGAGGCTTATCCATGCCTTCATCACGTCAAGGCTTGATTATTGTAACTCTCTCTTTGCGGGTTTACCAGCAAACTCTATTAAGAGGTTGCAATATATACAGAACTCTGCCGCACGTGTTTTGACTCACACATCATCACGCCATCACATTACCCCTGTTCTCCAGCAACTGCATTGGCTTCCAGTTCAGTCACGTATTGATTTTAAAGTTCTGATTTTAACTTATAAAGCAGTGCATGGGTTGGCTCCAGATTACATCTGTGATTTGGTTACTCCATCCATTCCTGCTCGCTCTCTCCGCTCTGCTGGCTCTCTCTCTGTTTCAGCCTCGTTGTAAATGAAAAACTATGGGGGGAAGGGCCTTTTCCTGTAATGTGCCAAAGTTATGGAATACATTATCTGCGTCTATCAGAGATGCTGCTTCTGTGGATTGTTTTAAGAAACTTAAGACACATCTTTTCAGTCAAGCTTTTAATTTATAAATTGTGTATTTTTTTATACCTATTTTTACGTCAATGTTTGATTGTTTGACTATTTTGTTCTGTAAGTTGTAGCGCTTTGAGTATGAGAAAGGCGCATTATAAATAAAATTATTTTTTATTTAGCTCCAGGCCGTCAGCGGCCATCTCAGCCAGGAATTTGCAGAATACACTGTGATGGATTTTTAATAGATAAGATACTATATTTTTTTTAACTAACCATGATTCTAACATCTAAACCTTACTTCCCCTTTTAGGTCTAGCAATCTAACACAATGTGCTAAGATGTTCTGTTCTGTTCTTCGGCTAAATGTATGGCAACATTTGGCGACCCTTTGGTGAAAACTCGTGACTTTGGTTGTGTGAGAGTAAAAATAACTAACGCTCACGCTCTCCGTCTCTGAGAGATTCGGAAGGGAATGATTCAGATTTCTCTCGGCACAGCGACTAGAAGACTGACAGCTGTCAGACAGGCTCACGTCACATCACGTCTCAAGCTCAGTGTGAGTCTGCGCAGTTCGCCTGGCGATCAGGAAGTGATGCTTCTAATGGGCTTCACTTTTCTCCGTTGAAACCTATGGGGTCGCTGTGTCCATCTTATATACTGTCTATGGTTCTACCCCCGCTTCTGTGTGTGTGTGTATGGCGCGGCCTAGCCTGTTCGGCAGATAGCTAACAGTTTCCCCAAGACAAAGAATGAAGCTTGTGTATCCTTTCCAAACTTTACTCAGGGAGCACTGTAAAACTGCAAAGAACAATACATTTCAGTATTTCATTCGGATACAGAAGTTGTTCAAGAACAATATTGAAATATAGTCTCTTAAAACGTATAAAAACAAATGCGCTACCTCAATGCTAACCTCTATGGGAAATTACATTACAAAGCTAACGTTTAGCATGCGATCAAAATACACATTTAGAACGAACTCAACTTCATTAACAAAGGATTTCATTACTAGTATTCTTAGTGCTAGATGTGTTGGGCAAGCTACTTGGAAAGTTTAGTGAGCTAAGCTAGCAGTTACTCTTCATTAAATTCAGCTTCACTACACTGAAGCTAACATTACCTCCCTGGGAAATGTAGCAAGCTAAGCTACAGCAATATGGCAAAAGTAGCTTACTACATCCAAGCTATTTTATTTATTTATTCATTTGAATCATTTTTAAACATCATGTCAGTCAAACAGATAGGCAGGCATAATTTATCAGTTCAATTGTTTATTCACAAACTGTTCCAAACCAATTTGTAAAAAAAAGAAAAGAAAAAAAACATAACTATATATAAAACCATATAACTATAAAAAACTATAACAAAACCAGGTGTCGATAGTGTATGTGTCTTTCCATTAAACAAATTTCTCACGTGTCAGCCCAAGGATTGAGATTGGTACGTGAGGTCCACATCCGGAGCAGAATGTGCTGGTAATGCACCTAAAGCTGGTTGAAGGGCCCTAGGATATATATTTTTTTTATACATTTCAAATTATTTATTTTTTAATTTTTAAATTTTTCTGTATTCTGTTTTTTTCCGGTTTAATATTTTTGGACTCCCATTTTAATGGATACATTCAATTTTTGTAATAAAAAAGTATTAATAGACATTAATAATTAATTCATGTCTAATTAATTGAAACCATGAAACTTATACAATTTTAAAATTCATCTATTAAAATTAATTAAATTTAGGGAAATTTATGATTTAAAAAAAAAAGAAGAGAATTTATCAAATATTGTTTTCTTTTTGTTTTGTTTTCTTGATTCCATTTTAATGGTTTAATTTCATTGTAATAACCAATGATTTAAGCAAAACTTTCTTCAAAGGTTAAACCAACCTTTTATTTTGACGGGTTGCCGTGTAGACCTTTGAGTCTTTGGGCCCTATCTTGCACCCAGCGCAATTGACTTTGAACACCGACGCATGTATCATTCCTATTTTGCACCCGCGCACAGCGGACTTTTCCCTCCACAGACGCACGTCGGTAAATTAGGAAATGAACTTGCGCTCGCGGGGGCGGTTCAGCGCAAAGAGGAGGCGTTTTCCGGCGCAAAACTTCCATGGTGCTATTTTCCAGTTTTAGAAAGCAATTGCGCCATTGACCCGGAAAAAAACAGTCTAAAGACAGTGGCGCGTTGCGCGTTAGTGATGTGGTATTTTAAGGGCGCGTGCTTGGCCATAATGTTAACGCGCATCCACTTTGATTCTCTAATATAAAAAGATGCAGCAGTTTTCATTTTTGCCAGTCATACATTATTACAAGGAAAAATATTAACACACGAGGGAAATCATTGTTGTGTCCGTGAAGATGTGAAAAAGATCTATCTAGATTTAAAAAAAAAAAAAAAAAAAAAATCTAGATTAGGCTACACATTTACTACCCAAATTATACGCCTGTTTAACCGAAGCTAATTTGGGTGGGTTTCTCCCATCATCCCCAAATGTCACTTCTCTGTGTTTTACGGCCCTGACGAGAACGTCGGTTTCCTCGGCTGTGAACCGCTCCTGGCGTGCGCCGGCAAATCCGCCGTTATAATAGCAATCCGCCATGGAACAAGCGCGCCTGCTCTTAAAGGGAATGTGAGAGGACGCTCTGATTGGTCTATTTCACGTTACGCCCAAACCACACCTATGAATAATGAAGCTACTTCAGACCAACCCCTTTTAGATTTGCGTCGGGCGCAAGAGTCATTTATCGCGCTGGGAAAATAGCAACAGCGCCGGGATCCGCCCACAAAGTTACTTGCGCTTTGCACTTTGACACTTGCGTTTCAGATCGTCAAAATAGGGCCCTCTGTGTTTTTATGATTTGACGATAGTTTTTCTCAAATCAAGCTAAAATGCTGCTGAAGTGACTCTCGAGCGGCTGTGTGGATAAAGTTCATGCATTAATGTCCTCATATAGGCTGAAAACATCGCGAGCGTCATGCATGCCTCAGTGTGTGTTTGAGTGTGTGGTAAATGAAACCACGTGTTCATTCAGAGACACGCAGAACATGATTCCTCTTTATGCGAATATTCACGTACACTAGTCTATATGGCGATTTTATTTAAATTTACTGACCTACTTTTCATCCAAGATATGACAATTCCGTGAATTTCCGCGTTATTTGGTAAATTCCGTTTTTATGCCTGGATTCCGCGAACGAGGCTGAATCCAATTACCTATTCGTTTGTTACTTATTGACGCGCGGACCTCCCCTTTAAATGACGCGACGCTTCCTTAAGAACCCTGTGTGTATTATTGCTCGCACCAAGCTCTGTTAGAAAATAATTAACAAATTCGGCATTTCTCAGCCACATGTAAGGGTGCGTTAAATCCGACTAAACGTATTAATAGAGCATATATTGATCTAGTGGAAAACGAATCCGCCTATTGCATTTTCTGCACATTTCGCGGCGCTGTTTCTCACCCGCCTCAGAGGGTGCGTTAAAGTGGACATTATCCCGTTATAGGACAGCTAATACTCTAACGAAATCCACATTTTGAGCAGTTTTTACTGTAGAATTATTGTTTTATGAAGCTTTGACTTTTTTTACTATTTTTTACTAATTTTGACTATTTAAAATCACACCGCTCCGCTCCTACTCCACGTCTGACCCAGGATCTGGGTGTGTGTGAGAGAGAGATTGTGTGTGTGTGTGTCAAGTCAAGTCAAGTCAAGTCAAGAATATTTATATAGTGCTTTTCATAATACAGATTGTATCAAAGCAGCTTCACAGTATTAAATTAAAATAATAATAAATGTCCATGTTTGGTAATGCTAATCAATAGTATTATTCATTGATTAATTAAATTGAATATCCCCAACTGAGCAAGCCAAAGGCAACAGTGGCAAGGAAACGAAAAACTCCATCAGGTGACCTAATGGTGACCTAGAACTCCATCAGGTGACCTAATGGAGAAAAAAAAACCTTGGGAGAACCCAGGCTCAGTCGGGGGCCAGTTCTCCTCTGGCGGTTATGAACTAGAGGCCGGATTTAACTGTAAGATTAAAACATTTATATGAATGCCTGGCTGAAGAGATGCGTCTTTAATCTAGTTTTGAACTGGGAGAGCGAGTCTGAGCAACGAACAGTATCAGGAAGGCTATTCCAGAGTTTTGGAGCTAAATGTGAAAAAGCTCTCCCTCCTTTGGTGGACTTAGATATCCTAGGTATAACCAAAAGCCTCGAATTTAGCGATCTTAAAGAGCGCGAGGGATTATAGGGCGATAGAAGATCCGTTAAATAGACTGGAGCTAAGCCGTTTAGGGCTTTATAAGTCAGTTACAATACCTTATAATTAATACGGAACTTTATAGGTAACCCATGTAGTGATGATAAGATTGGTGTTATATGATCATATTTTCTTGATCTGGTAAGAACTCTAGCGGCTGCATTTTGGACTAACTGTAGCTTGTTTATTGAGGATGCAGGACAACCAGCTAATAGAGCATTACAGTAATCTAGTCTCGAGGTCATGAATGCATGAACTAACTTTTCTGCATCAGAAACTGATAGCATATTGCTTAGCACATTGAACGCTGATAGCATATTGAACGTTGCTTAGCAATGTTTCTAAGGTGGAAAAAGGCAGTTTTTGTAACATATGAAATATGATTTTTAAAAGACAGGTTGCAGTCTAGTATGACACCCAGGTCTTTTACTGTAGAGGATAAAGTAGCAGGACATCCTACTATGTTAAAGTTGTATTGTGAGAGGTTTTGTGGGCGTTTTTTTTAACCGATAAGTAGTACCTCTGTCTTGTCTGGATTTAATAATTATGCGTCATCCAATCTTTTATATCTTTAACACACTCTGTCAATTTTGATAATTTAGCGTTTTCATCCGGCCGTGATGAAATATATATTTGAGTGTCATCAGCATAACAATGGAAACTAATTCCATGTTTCCTTATAATATTTCCAAGTGGCAGCATATATATTGAGAATAATAGAGGGCCTAGCACAGATCCCTGCGGCACTCCATAATTTACTGAAGTTATGATAGATTTTTCTCCATTTAAATAGACAAAATGGTAGCGGTCAGATAAGTATGATCTGAACCAGCTTAATGCTTGTCCTTGAACGCCAGTATAATTTTGTAGTCGATCTAAGAGTATTGTGTGATCTATAGTGTCGAACGCAGCACTAAGATCGAGTAAAACTAGTATTGAGATACAGCCTTGGTCCGAAGCTAAAAGTAAATCATTAGTGATTTTAACGAGCGCAGTTTCAGTGCTATGGTGCGGCCTGAATCCAGACTGAAACTTTTCATACATGTCATTTTCTTGCAAAAGAGCACAGTTGAGCGGACACAACTTTTTCTAATATTTTAGACATAAATGGAAGATTTGAAATGGGTCTATAATTTGCTAGATTATGTGGGTCTAATTGTGGTTTCTTAATGAGTGGTTTTATAACTGCCAGTTTAAATGTTTTTGGAACATAGCGTGGACGTGCCGAACAATTGAATCGCCGATGATCACAGCATCGCGTTCCGTTTCGCGAAGAGGGGAGAAGCGGTTCTGAGTGGAGATCTCGAAAACCGGGAGGGGCGGAGAGATTCTTCGCGTCTTCCGCTGCGAAACCACCCAAGCTTCGTGACGGCGCGTCGGAGCCGGAGTGAATGAAACCATGGCTGATCGTGGCCTTGGGGCACGGGACCAATGCTGAGAAACGCACGGCGTGGACGAAATCGGAGTCTGCGGATTATTAACTGATTTGTGTGCATCGACGTGTGATGTTTCAAGAGCTAATCGCCGGTCCCTTAGCTCGGCTTGTCTCTCTAAAAGGTCGTGGATCTGCTTCTCTACAGCTTCCAGCGCAGACTGCACCGCGTCCAGCTCGAATGTGTCCTCACCTGCACCAAAAGGTAGACAACATACATTTGATATATTCGCCATTTAAACAGATGGACAGTAAGTTAGCAACGACGCTACCAGTGATGCTATCAATATTAACGCTAATTTATGACTGAAGTCTTGGATATAATCTGTCTTTTTTAATGCTACGGGTGTGATGTAGACGCACGATAGGCGAGAAAATGTTCGTTTGTAAGTGAGTGTAAAGAAGACGCGCTCAGCTGTGACCCACAGGTGTAACAGACCGGTATTGGGTCAATCGGTTTGAGACACGTCTACTCAACAGTCAAATCAAATCAACGGAGCTCAAACACAAACAACGCGTTCAGGAAGTGACGTGTCAACATTTTGTGTGTGTGTGTGTGTGTGTGAGATTGTGTGTGTGTGAGTGTGAGTGTGAGTGAGATTGAGTGAGTGTGTGAGAATGAGAGCGTGTGTGTGTGTGTCTGTGTGTGTGTGTGTGTGTGAGAGATTGTGAGTGAGAGAGAGAGAGAGAGTGTGTGTGTGTGTGTGTGTGTGTGTGTGTGTGTGAGAGTGAGATTGAGTGTGTGTGTGTCTGTGTGAGAGATTGAGTGAGAGTGTGTATGTGTGAGATTGTGTATGTGTGTGTGTGTGTGAGAGAGAGAGAGAGAGAGAGAGAGAGAGAGAGAGAGAGAGAGAGAGAGAG